>NC_057799.1:248671650-248804040 GCF_018294505.1 Triticum aestivum
GTGTGGAGTTGTTTCGGGGCGGCGAGGCAGCAGCAGACCGGCGCTGGGGAGTTGTTTCGGGGCGGCGAGGCGGTGCGGGGTTCGGCCGGTGGTGGCTGGCGACTCAGGGGGGTGCAGGTTGAAGATGAACTGCAGGCCCTCACTAAACTATGTGTCAAGTGCCTCTCTGCTACCATTGCGTTCATTTTTGACAGTAACATTCAGATTCCGCAGTAAATTTTAGTTTCGACAGTTAAGTTCAGAGTCAACAATTTTTACCTCATCTGTTGTAGTCAGGTGGTTTTTGGTGATGTAAATTTTACATCTATTTTATATCATCTATTGGAGATGCTATTAGAATCCCACTTGAGATTAACGATGTCTGTCTTGTGCTGCTTCAGCCTTGACGTCTTACGGCTCATCGGAGCTGCTCCAACGATGGAACGATCCATCACAACAGAGCAGTGCCCTGGACGCCGTCTACAGATTCCTCAGATCTTCCTCCACACCTCCGACAGCCACCTCTGCCTCAACTTCTTCACCGACCAACCCAATGATGCTGAGGTCGACACGGCTACGACAAAGAGGTTGTACACTTGTTGCATCACTTATTACTCTACATGCATGTCAAGTTCAAAGCCACCTATGCCTCAACTTCTTCAGCGACCAACCTATGCATGAAAACAAGACCAAGTGCATTAGTGGCAAAATAACATTCTAACTGTACATGCTTTCATATGGTTTCACTTTATTTTGGCCATGTTTCTTTGCATTCCTCTGCTCCTCCAATTCCCGTGAACCAAACACCCAAGTTGACAGAAATCCTGTGTTCACAAATGCTCTGTTTCCCATGTGCATTCCTATCCTATTCCGGTGTTTTTCCTCCTATCCCTGCGTTTTTAGAATCATGCAAGCCAAATGAGCCCTTATAGAATTACTTCAGTTACAGGTAGGTGTCGAAGAAAACTTTGTGTTTTGTCCTGCTCCTTCCACGACGTCGTCCACCTCACCTGAGCTGCTCCATTGACAGAAGCATCCACCAAACCAGACATCACGACTCCTGACCGTCTTTCGCCGCCTCAGATCTCCTTCCCTGTCGCCGGCACCCACCGCAACGGCATCACCATCATCGACTCAGCAGATGAACCTGAGGAGTACACGGGTCCACAAGAGAGGTTGCACTCTTTTGTTTCTGCTTATGTTATGCATTGCTTAATATTACCTACTACTTTATTGTCTTGTTCACCTCTTAGACACCAAGTCAGGTCCAAATTGATGTTCAAACTTGAGTTCTAAATTAGTTGTGGGGCACATATCAAGGCAACAATGAATAGTATCTCTGTCTAATATCTGGTTCACCTAGGGTATGCCTGTGTTGTTCACCTTGGGTGGGAAACAAATAGTAAAGCAATCATCATCTGTTTTTTATTAAATTAAAGCAATCATAAGCCTGCTATCATTATTTTCGGATCCATCCACTGGTTGTTACCATTACTCTAGATTTCTGCATGCTCTCCTTACATAATCTCACTATATTTTTTTGTATGCATGTCAGATATTGTACACAGTCATGTTGAACATGTCAAGAAAAAGAGAAGAGTTTTGCGCGGCAATACAATGTCATGCAGACATCGCTCCATGGTGGGTTCAATGGCAAACCCTCCCCCCTTCTCTAGATTGTAATCCAGAGGAAGATATCTATTCTGAGGCGGATTCAGACGCAGCTGACCACTCCTATTTACCCCCAAGGTGTTTGCTCTAACTTGGCATGATGATGTTAGTCATATCATGCATATGTTGCCTTGCAGTGCCTACTTTCGACATCATATATGTCATCTACTTAGTTTAGCCATGTTCTGTAATGCCACCTGTTTAGTTTCAATATCATATATGGGAATTATGCAGTCTCATGTCTTTTAGCCAGCCATAATATATGTGAAATGTGCAATGTCATCCTGTTTAACCAGGCATCATATATTTGAATGATATCTAGCCCATCCTTTTATTCATTAAATTTCCATTTGTCGACAATGTTTGTACATTAAACTACTCTTCCCGTGAATCAGCCATTTGAGTGGGTGATGGAAAAATCTGGAGTGAAAACAGGGCCTTCAGAGCAGACAGTGCTACCTGTCGAAGTAGATCTCTTGCTGGGTCCCGATAGCTCCTCAGAGATGGATTCAGAGACAGATGACCAGTCCTATTCCCCCACTGAGGTGTATGCTCTAACTTGGCACGGTTCTAGTGCTCATATCATGCATATGGTGTCTTACATTGCATAGTTTAGACATCATATACACAATATTCAACACCATGTTCTTAGTTCAGACATCATATATGTGAATGCCCTCCGCTTAGCATATAAATCACATATGTGAATTAAATCATGCGATCTTTGTTACTTAGATAACATGTATGTGAATTATGTCATGCGATCCTGTTTAGTTAGTCATCATATGTTTGAATTATGTTATGCTATGCTATCCAGTTTAGATAGACATCATATATGTGAAATTATGTCATGCTATCCGTTTTAGTTAAACAATGTACATGTCAATGATTTAATGCCCTCTTTTTTCCACACTGTCTATTGCATCTGTCTCTCATACAATGTCTGTACATTCAACTATGTTTCCTATTTATCAGCCATTTGAATTGGAGCGGGTGATGGCAGTATCTAGCGGAGTAAAAACATAGTCTTCAAAGAAAACAGTGCTACCTCTTGGTGGAGATAGCACCCCGGCTGTACATGCACGAGACCATCCCTACCACACATAACCCAGACTCTCGCAGATTTTACCCCTACTGCGATGTACAGAGAACCAGCTTCACCCAATCTAACCCCAACCCCAGCAGATAGTAACCCAGTTCCTGTTGACACAGCACCATCTCCACCACAGAGCTCCCAAACAAGAGCAGTTAGTAAGGCAGCTCCAGTGCCCAAAGCGCCAGTACTACCACGGTGAACCCCAACTCCACTAGTTAGTACACCTATTCCTATGGAGGAAGCACAACCAGCCATTCATAGTTTAGCATCTATCGCATTTGATGTTGTTAAATCCTATGTGCGTATCTTCCCATCATGGAAATATTATACTGAAGATGAAGGAAAATGCCAGTTGTAGGTGTTTGTCTAGGAGTTATGTGTAAGTAATGTTATTCATGGCAATTACTTTGCTTTGTCCCATACATTCTACCTCCATGATGGTTATAATACAACAAAGTTTCCCATTTTTCTCTATAGAGAAGGACCGATTTGGAAACTCAGGATGAGGTAACCTGTGCTAATACCTCTGCTATCTTCAAGAATGCTTGGTGGCAGTATCAGAATTACCTGAAGAAAACGTACTTCACTGGCAAAGAAACTCATCAAATTCCCTTACGTTCTCCTGAGACACATTTACTAGACGATGACTTGGAATGCCTTGTTCTTTACTGGTCCCGAACCAAGAATGTGGTAAGTTCTATGAGCTCATTTTATTTTAAGTACTATATGCTTGCGTCTTACTATACTCTGTTCATGTAGAACAAGTGCTTAAACCTGAAGAACAACTGTTCTCATTTAAGATTCCATTGCTATCGTGCATACTGCTTTGCTCTTGTATCACTGTATTTACTCATACAAACTTATTTTTAAACTGAACTATCCAATGGAAACTCCAATGGTACAACAGGTATGTTTACGCATGTTTCTTTAACAGGTTTGCTCTTATAAATAGCTCTGTTGATTTCAATTTCAATTGTGTATATAGTTGACTTCTCATATCATGCACATTACTAGCATCAGAACAGGGCCAATAGTGTTGTTGTACATGTAGACCCGTGGTACCCATCTGAAATCTTGTTGTGCCGTTTAGTTTACCACGCTTTGTATTCTTTCAGTGCTGCTTTCTCTTGAACTGATATGATTTGAACCGTGTCTCTATTTTGATTTGGCAAGACAATGCAGTGACCATAGGACATAGATATATGTTTGTTTGATGCTTTTATAATGTACTACTTGGTAATAGAAGACTTGGTAGTTTAATCTTGTCCACCTTACTAATGAAATGGTTCACCGAAATGAGTTTCATATACTAGTACATGCTAAACCTGTTATGTGTTTGCTTGTTTCTTCTTTTAGAATGCTGACAGAATATTGGGGAAGAGTGCCTTATTAAGCAATGATAAAGGAAGTAATGCAGATAAGGTTCAGGATCATGAGACATCCTTGTTGGTCTCCAAAAAGATGATAAAACAGCCAAGGAAAACTATGTTGAAGATAGTGAGTCAGCCCCAAAGTCCTGTCTTGGTTTACTGTTCGAGTTACTGGCCACTACCGCTTGCACAAGCTATTCAAACTCACTGTTTGAATCAGTTCGGTTTCTTGAGTCTCAACTACGAGCTGAAAGACATCGATCAGTTGTGCTGCCAAGAAGCAGAAGGACTGCGGAAGTCCCTGGAGCATTCAGATGCATACTTTCTGGTGCAACAACAAGCGTTGGAGGATTTTAGCGCCAAACAGGACAAAGCTAATAAGCTTGCTAAGCTTATTGCCAGCAAGGTGGATACCCAGGATAATGTTTCTTGAGCTCTTCTGAAGTTGTTTCAGTTATGGACTTGTTTTGCTTCCATGTTTATTTGCACTGGTGGCCAATTTTGACGGCCAGTGTATGTAATATGCTGCTTTGTTCCCTATATTTGCACTGGTGGCGAACTTTGATGCCCAGTGGATGTAATATGCGTAATAGTTGTAATAGGCTAGCGTTAGTTGCTTGCTTATTTATTTCCTTGTTGTCTTGTTTAGTTGTTTGCTTGTAGTCACTGCAGTTCTTTTTCCGCGTTTTTCTAGTGGCCAACTGGCCACAATAACCTATTTTTGGTAACTAGGCCACAATAATCATGGCAACACACAGACTATTCTAACCATGGGCCTCCTGCGGGCCGTAGGATCCGTGGGCCTTTTATGGGCCGTAGGATCCATGGGCCTTTTACGGGCCGTAGGATCCATGGACTTCCTACGTGCCGTATGATCCATGGGCCTTCTATGGGCCATAGGATCCATTGGTCTTCTACGGGCAGTAGGATCCATGGGCCTTCTACGGGGCATATAATAATTTCGCCAAACGTGGGCCGTACTATTCGTGGACCATAATGGGCCGTTAATAGGCCGTATTTGATAATGCTATGAAAACAGCCCAACGGGTTAACCGGCCACAAACGGGCCGAATGTAACCACGTTTTGTATTTGGCCCACAAACGGAATAGGCCAGTAACGGACCGTATCTAATTGAACCCTAGAAATGAGCCCAAGAATAAATGGGCCCTTAGAAGGCCGAAAGTTAACACGGGCTAGAAACGACCGACAAAATAATGGGTTGTTAATGGGTATAAAGCGATACACTGTTCATTATGGGCCAGTTTCATCTCGGGCCTTTAATGGGCCGTGAGTTACAATGGGCCTCATATGGGCCGAAAGACATCATGGGCCATACATGGGCCGGAAGTTACAACAGGCTGGAATCATATTGGACAGCCCAGATGAAGCTACCGGGCTTAATTCCGATAGGCCGTAACGGGCTGGTAGTTAGCGGGCCGTAAATGGGCTATATACGAATAGGCCGTTAACAAGCTTTCCGTGGGCCGGCCCGTTACCTTTTGACCAAGTCAAATAGGTCGGCCTTTTCACCGGAATGGGCTTCTGTTGGGCCGTGCCACGTGTCAACGTATCATAGGTGCCTCCTGTCCAATGAGTGGATGCCATCTGTCCCAACGGCGAGCCAACCCGTGTTTCGTCTGGCCAATGAGAATTTTACACATGGAAAATCCCCATTGGTCCGGGCTGTTAACGGGTTATCAGATCCAAAACCGGACCCGATAACTTAACGGCGACCTGTTACGGTGGATGCCACGTGTCGGTCACCCTTGACGAAAGCACTTCTATGACGTGCGATTTATCATCATGGAAGTGGACACTTCCGTGATGATAATTTTGGTAATGTCAAGGAACACTTCTACGACAGCACAAGTATGACTATCTTGATTCTGTCATAACATCGTCATGGATGTACATGCATGACAGAAAACGTGACCTACTGTGACAAACACGTATCATCACGGAAGTGTCTTTTTTTTTGTAGTGCAGCGTGCAGCCAGCTTCACAGCCGCACTCTACCGCACCAGCGCGCCCGTGCGCTGTCGCCGACGCCTCGAGCGCTGCAGCCATGTCGCGCAATAAGAAGCGATGCTATAAACGATGACATACACCTCCACAACTCATGTCGTCCTCTGCCCCAACAACCGACGGCTTGCAGATCTGGACGTAAAGCACGCCGTACCGCGGTGGATCAAACCAATCGAGCCACCATGGCGGGGAGTGGAGGATGCAGGCGAGGTCGTCGAGGGAAGGTAGGACAGGCTCGACGTGCGACGTGGAGGAGAGATGGCAGGGATAGGAGGCTATAGTCGGTGCTGTGGAGGAGAGTGGAGGATGCGGGACATCATCAATTGACGGGAGGCGGCGCAGGCATGAGTAATCTTGAGAGAGTGAGAGGAAATGTACGATCCCCCTGTGCAGTGAGGATAAGGATGTATATTAGGTGGAAAAGAAAACTCCTCCGAATTATAGCAGGCTCGAGCTTAGCCCGTCTTCGTGACGTACCCATAACTACAAATTATTATTTCCGCTGGCCACAAGGTGCTTAAAGGGTTTTTGGCGTGGGTGGACGCCTCAGGTAGTCTAAAAAACTAGTTAGGGGTACTCAGTGTTTTTTTGAATAAAAACATCCGTGTTAGTCTCACTTTTATTTTAATATATTATATATGTTTATATAATACAGTATAAAATATTATTTATATATGTTTATATAATACAGTATAAAATATTATTTATATTTTTAGAAGTGATGGATTCTAAGGAGGCTTTAAAAATATCAACGGGCTTAGGCATTGACGTAACGATGACAGACCGGACTGAAACACCATGAGAAGAGGTGCGTACAAATAATCCTTATTTATATGTATGTTATACATGATAATACAAAATGTCCATTTTATATGATTATTTTTGTAGCATATGAGAGAGAGAGAGAGATGTATTCTAGCGACATTCAAAACGAATCCATTCAACAAGGGTTCTGAGGCGACATCGCTGGAAGGGGCCAAAAGTTTATACAATTTTTTCACAACATAACAAACCAAAAAAGCAAATATAAAATTGCGCTCTAGATTATGCTCTCATGGAACATTTAAAAATTGGTTCATCTGGTTTGCACGGTAAGCTCCGTTGCACAGTTTTAGGTCTTCCACGTAAAATATTCGTACTAATTACATATATTGCTTGTGCACAATGGTTAAGAGTTGGGGAAGTAGTTCTATTGTACATGCTTAAATATCATGCGAATGTAGCTAAAGATAACATTTCTGATATTGTGCGAGAATATCATAAGCGCATCAAGTAGATTTTAATTTGTAACAGATTATTAATTGGATCATCGCTCTCAATGTATACACCATGAAATTGCCTTTTTTTATCAATTACATTGCAAGTGAAGTTGACTTCAACAATTACCGATTGTCTTTTCTATAAATGTGAAAGTTAATATGCATTATGTTTATATATAACTTTAGTCAAATATGTCAAAAGCCCGTGACAACGCATGGGCATTCTACTAGTAAATATAGAAACTCAAACCTGAGAGCAACTAGTTAACGAGCGCTCCTTTGGGAGCCTCCCAACGATCAGCGCCACTTGACGTGCTCTCGACCATTCGTCACATGTCGCGCTCTGGGCGCTCCTTCGGGTTTTGTTTTTTCGCACACGATTTGGCTTTTTAAACGGTTTTTCCGGGTTTTTCGACGTTTTGGTTTTCCACCGGTCTTCCTTAGCTTTTCAAACAAAAAAATATCGTGAAAAGATGTTTTTTCTTTTTTTCCTTTCGCGAGAGTCACGGTTTTGCTTCTGCAAGAGGCACAGTTTTGTTTTCACGAGAGTCACGGCCGTGCCTCTCCAAATCGGAAATAAGCGTTTTTATTTTTTTTGCTTTCGCGAGAGTCACGGTTTTGCTTCCGCGAGAGACACGGGTGTGCTTTCGCGAGAGTCATGTCGTGCCTCTCGGAAATGAAAAAAAACTTGTTTTCTATTTTTTTTCTTTCGCGAGAGTCACGGTTTTGCTTCCGCGAGAGGCATGGTTGTGCTTTCGCGAGAGTCATGGCCGTGCCTCTTGGAAAGGGAAAAACACGTTTTCTGTTTTTTTTTCTTTCGCAAGAGTTAGGGTTTTGCTTCCACAAGAGGCACGGTTGTGCTTTCACGAGAGTCGCGGCCGTGCCTCCTCGGAAACGAAAAAATACGCATTTTCTCTTCTTTTTTTCCTTCCGTGAGAGTCACGGTTTTGCTTCCGGAGAGGCACGGTTGTGATTTCATGAGAGGCATGGGCGTGCCTCCTTCGGAAAGGGAAAAAACCCGTGCTCTCGGTTCGTTTTTTTGTCCATTTTTTCATTTGGTTTTTTTCATGAAAAAAAGTTCGTCAAAACCTATCAACATGGGTTCTAGTTTTGAAGATCTCGACGCGAGGAATCCAACGGTGAAAGCGGTTCGAGATTTGGACGCACGGTTTGAGAGATAAAACGTTTTGAATAAACGGATCTACGAAAAAAGGGAAAACTCCCAGGTTGCGACAAGTGGTGCGCTGCATGTGCGCCACTTGTTGCAACCAAGGGAATTTGAGTGATCTTTGCAATGAGTACTCCTCAATTAGTGATTTCTCCCAAACCTACTCAGGCAACAACCCAACAACAGTCTGCAACGCAGCAACAGCGGTTTTGGGTTGTTGCGTCATAGAGGCCAACGCAGCAACAAGCAAACCAAGGGCCATCAGCATAGCAACCCACCTGCTCGAGCCTTTTTTTCCTTCTCTTTTTTCTATGCCACTGAGACCTCTGGCCCACTACTCATCTTCTACCTCCGCTCGATCTCCCTGTCCCGCACGACAGGGCCTCTGTGGCCAAATCCAACTCCTTGATTCGCGCGGGTCCATACCGCTTTCTCCAAGACGTGGCCACCGATCGATCCCCTGGATCCCCCTCGTCTGATTCCCACCATCTTCGCTCGATATCCGCCCTGATTTTGTGCTCGCTGACCTCGAGAAGATCCGCCGCCCAAAGCCACTCCGGTGACTAATTCCATCACCGAAAGAGGTCCCCGATAGTCACCTCCTGCTCCTCAATTTCCCTCTCCCTGCTCCGCGTCTCCCTGACCCCCTTTATCTTTGAGTACTCCGCCAGATCGAGTTCCTCGACCTTGCCCCAAAGCTCACCTCTGACCACCCATCATCAGTCTTTCGTTGTCACTGCTAGAGGCCTTCCCCGACGCTGTTGAGCTCATCATTGAGCTCGCCATGAAGTACTTCTCTCAGTTAGCTGTCACACCGAGGCCAGAGACAACCTCATCAACCGTGTGGCCCACATCCCGACGACCGCCACCGCCTTCTCGTCCTCCGGCGAAGATCCCGATGAGGAATTCCCCTCTGCTGAAACCCCAACTCCAATAGAACACCAGCCATTGATCACCACTTAATCCAACGATCCACAGAGCCTCCAGCCATGAAGGGGTACCAAGAAATCAGGTGCTGCCACGTGTCCCTTCATTTTGTTTTAATTTCTTTTCCAGCGAATTTTTTTGTACTTTTGCAGAATCACCCCTAGAACTTCTGGGTATCATTACTTTTCAAATATAGCTCCGACTGAGGTGAAACTTTTTGCAGAGTCATCCTCAAGGGACCCTCTTTCCATTGACATCATAGTTCTCAACTTTTGAACTTTCAAATTTGGATTCAAACCTTATTTTGATCATATCTTGCAAACTGTATATCCTATTTAATTGATTTCTTTTGCGTATGAAAACCTGTATCAAATACTTGCTGATCATATCATGTATACATGAAATTCAAATATGTTTGACCTATCTTTAATTTAAATTTAATTCAAACTTCGTTCACTGTAACTTCGGTTGTAGTGCTCCTGTTCTATCAATTATTTTTGCAAATGAATCCATATGTGATATGCAGTATGTCAAACGACATATATGTTGTTTTTCAAAATACTTTTGACCATGTTCCATAATATCTCCAATATAATCTTATATATCATCGTCATCATGCATTGACTCTTGTGAGTTGATTTCTTCACTTGTCCCTTATAGCACCTCGAGACCTATATTATAATATTAAGCCTATATATGTTGATTTTGTGTTAACCTTGCCATCTTTGTTTTTTTGTTCTTTTGGTTCTTCTTCATGGCATGGTTATTGATTTGGATTCCTTCGATTACGATAGATTGCTCGGAGCGCGACGAGTAGAATTGTCAGTGTGACGAACTTCATCCAACGTACCAGGCAAGTTACACCTTGGTCATCATTCATCCTATTTTTTATGCATGTAGTTATGTATCACATTACTATATTATGGATGTGTAGGAATATAATGGTAGTATGTTATTGCTACTGAGTTTCAGCTTAGTATGGCCTTATTGTAGATCGTGGTAGTTGTAGTTTTGCTATGCTATGTAGACGGGGATGGTTCTTGTATACATTGAGCTTATGTGAGGACTATAAATAATAATTTGTGTATTAACATAACATATAATTCACTGCTCGATGGAAGTGGTATTGCTTGGTGTTGAGGGAAGGCATCATGGTGTCTTGCACCTTTTCTAAGGCAATGCGCCCATGAGAGTGCACCCTAAGTGGAATGCCTCCCAGGTTCAAAAAGATCAGACAAACTTAGTGACTAGTAGCTTCAACGTGCGGCCACTGTCTATATGGGCTCTGGCTTAGTTGATCAGTTGTTGGAACCCTTGCCCAGACAGTGTCGACAGATGTAGCATATATAGGTGGGATGTGGCCGTCAAGTGGTTAAGGGGAACTCTTCTGAAAGACTTCGTCTCAATCTTTGGATCGGGTCCAGTGGGTAAAGCGTACTAAACTCTGCAGAGTATTAAAAACTAATCATGGTTAGCCGTGCCCCTGATTATGGCCAAATTTGAGCCAGTATGCCATTACAGTTGTTGGATGATCTTGACAGATGATACTTCAATAATAATTGGGTGCGATACTTAATAATGGGGATAGGTTGGTATTGGAGTGCCCAATTCAACCATATGTATTTAATTGTAGCAAGACTTAATTAAAATTTGACTATTATATTATGTAGCTACCAGGGAAAAATTAGCTTTTCTACAAAACAACCACTGCACTATCCTCTTGATAAACCTTGCATATAGAACTAGGTCTATTATATTATTCCTTGTATGACTTGCCAATACATTCAAAGTATTGACCCATTGTGGCTGCAACGTTTCATGTTGCAGATTTTATACGACGAGTGAGTGATACGATGTCTATACTCGACATTTGCCTGTGGTGTTGATGGACTTCATGAAGATTTTACTTGCTTTTCCGCTGTGTTTTGTTTGTTTGTTAGCCTTGAGCTACGCAGGTATGCAGTATTTAATTCTGGATCTGTGATGTAATATTATGACATGCGGTCTATTTTGATATTACATCTTGTACTGTGTGCGCTAGCTTTTGATCCAGGGACTAGCACAGTGAGCAAAGAGACATTGAATCTTATCAGGTTCGGGTCATTACAGCTTGATTTCGAGTTTGGCGCATAGCATCTTCCAAAAGTAGCTTAGGAACTTGACGCCACGGTCCAACATGATAGTCTTGGGCACTCCATGTAGACGCAAGATTTCCCTAGAAAAGAGATTGGCAACTTGTGAAGCATCATCTATCTTGTTGCATGGGATAAAATGTGCCATCTTAGAGAAATGGTCCACAACAACAAACACAGAATCTTTGCCATTTCTAGTTCTAGGCAAACCAAGCACAAAGTCCATACTAATATCTTCCCATGGGTGATATGGAATAGGAAGTGGCATATAGAGACCATGAGATTGAGACTTAGACTTAGCTTTGCGACATGTAGAGCATCCGTGGTGTAGCAAGAGACGTCGCGGAACATCTTGGGCCAAAAGTAGTTCTTGGAGAGCGTACCTAATGTCTTGCCGTGTCCAAAGTGTCCCATAAGTCCTCCTCCATGAGATTCCTGCAAAAGGAACAAACGAAGAGAAGACTCGGGGATACATACTTTGTTAGCTGTCATAAGATAATCATCTTTGATGTAATAGCGTTCCCAAGATGTATGCGTCAAACATTTGGCATAAGGAATAGAAAAAGTAGGGTCATGCACATACAAGTCTTTTATGTGCTCAAACCAATGACAGTCAGTTCAAGTTGAGTAACAAGCATGCATTTGCGGGAAAGAGCATCCGCCACAACATTCTCTTTACCCTTAATGTACTTGATGACATAAGGAAAAGACTCAATAAACTCACTCCATTTGGCATGTCACTTATTCAATTTAGTTTGACCCTTAAGGTATTTAAGCGTTTCATGATCCGTATGGATGACAAATTCATGAGGGCGAAGATAATGTTCCCACACATGCAAAACTCATACTAAGGCATATAGCTCATTGTCATAGATGGGATAATTGAGTTGCGCGCCGGAAATTTTTTCACTAAAATAAGCAATTGGGCGCTTCTCTTGCATTAACACACCTCCTATACCATTGCCACTAGCATTGCAATGAACTTTGAAAGTTTTGTCAAAATTTGGCAAGGCAAGCAAAGGGGCATGTGTAAGCAAATTCTTAAGCTCATGGATGTGGTATCTTGGGATGTTACCCAAATAAATGGTGCATTATTCTTGCTCAAGGCATGCAAAGGATATGCAATAGTGCTAAAGTCCTTAACGAATCTATGATAGAAACCGGCTAGGCTAAGGAAACTACGCACTTGTTGCTAGTTGGTTGGTTGTGGCCAAGTTTTAAGAGCATAAATTTTAGCTTCATCTACATGAACACCCTTAGATGGCACACAACAAAACCTAAGAAAACAAGCTTATCAACACCAAAAAGGCATTTGTCAATATTAGCATAAAGGCGCTCTTTCCTTAGAGTTTGCAAAACGGTTCTAAGATGGGTGACATGTTCGTCTAGAGACATGCTAAAGACAAGAATATCATCAAAATACCACAACAAATACGCCAATGTAAGGTTGGAGAACAAAATGCATCACACGCATAAAAGTGTCGGGTGCTTCAGATAAACCATTGGCAAGACCAACCATTCATACAAGCCAAACTTGGTTTTGAAAACAGTTTTCCATTCATCACTTTCTTGAATGCGGATTTGGTAATAGCCACTTTTTGATCAATTTTAGAGAAAATTGTGGCTCCGCTAAGCTCATATAGCATATCGTCAAGGCGAGGAATAGGATATCTATAACGAACGGTGATAGCATTGATGGGACAACAATCGGAACACATGTGAAAAGTACCATCTTTCTTGGGCACAAGAATAACCGGTACGGCACAAGGACTTAAGCTTTCACGTACATGCCCATTGTCAATGAGTTGTTGTAATTGCCTTTGTATTTCTTTAGTTTCTTCGGGGTTAACGCGGTAGGGTCCTTGTTTGGTAACGGCGCACCAGGAATGAGGTCGATTCGGTGTCCGATGCCTCATAGTGGAGGTAGACCCGGAGGTAGCTCATCGGGGAATACATCCTTGAATTCTTGCAATAGAGAAGACAACACTAAAGGTAGATGGTGAGAGGTGTTAGTCCTTGCCGCTTCATCCTTTCACACTAGGACATAGTGCATAACACGTGATGGGTTCTCACACACTTCTCTCATCTCACTTTTGGTAGAACATAGCACTAAGTTTTTCTTGTCACTCATCATGGAGGCACTCAACTTTTGCTTGTGGCGCTCACTTTCTTTTTGGTGGCTTTCTATCTCAATATTCTCTCCATGATGGCTGGTTGCTTTCTTGTCGGTGATCACTTGACTTGGTGACATAGGTCGTAGCACGTACTCCTTTCCCTTCATCTTGAAGGTATAATGATTGGTGCTTCCATTATGGATGACGCCGCGGTCAAATTGCCAAGGTCGTCCAAGTAGGACATGGCAAACGGGCATAGGAACCACATCACACTCCAAGGTGTCTTCGTATGCTCCAATCTTGAAGGAGACTTTAATGGTGTGCTTCACTTGAATGGTGTTGGAGTCGCTAAGTCATTGGACCTTGTAGGGGCGAGCATGCTTCATCTTGACCAATTGTAGCTTGGAACATAGCTCTTCCCTTATCAAGTTGTGGCAACTTCCTCCGTCGATGATGACCTACATGAACTTTCAATTGATGCCCGCCTTGGTGTGGAAGATATGGCATCTTTGGTCTTCATCTTGTTGATGTTGAAGTGTCAAGACCTTGGACACAATGAGAGCGGGGCTCGAATCATTTTCACAATAGACTTGGTCATCTTCATCTTCATTCACGCGCCGGTGGATGGCCACGTGCTCAAGTGCTTCCATTTCTTCTTCACTCATAGAGTCATAGGTGTCGTCGTCATTGGCGATCATGGTGCAGCGAGTGGGCACTCAAATGTCTTGTGGCCTTGGCCTTGACATGGCATTTGATGGAACTTGTCTTGATGGTCTCATCCGGTGGAGTTGTAGATGATGAAGCTCTCAGCTTGAAGTTGCTTGTAGTAGGAGGACGACTTGAAGGTGTCGAAGTTTTCTTGTAACTTGACTTGTCGTCGTTGCTTGTAGAAGGTTTGGTTGATGTAGAAGGCGTTGTAGTCATGGAAGCTTGGTTTTAGGAGCCGTATGTCTTGGAAGAGTACTTGGCATACTTGTAATCATCTTGCACTTGTCGCTCCGCCTTGGTAGCTTGGTGCGCTAGCTCGAGGAGGTTCGTGTACGGTTGGAAATCCGCAATCTTCTTGATAGGATGGTTGAGTCCATTCAAGAATCGTGTCATGGTTTGTTCCTCATCTTCCATGACATTAGCTCGAATCATGGCAATCTCCATTTCCTTGTAGTACTCTTCAACCGACTTTGTGCCTTGCTTGAGGAGTTGTAACTTCTTGAAGAGGTCGCGGCTATAGTACGTGGGTACAATGCACGCTCTCATGACATCCTTCATTTGAGCCCATGTTGTGATTGGTGGGTCACCTTTTGCTTCGTGATGCTCAATGACTTGCTCCCACCAAATGAGGACATAGTCTTGGAACTCAAGAGATGCCATGGTGATCTTCTTTTCTTCGTCATAGTTCTGCAAGCGAAAGATCTTGTCAACCTTCAATGCCCATGATAGGTAGTCTTTGGGGTCGGCGCTGGCGGAAAACTTTGGCATGTTGAACTTGAGCTTCCGTAGTGTTGCTCTTCATTGCGTTGGGGTCGCTGGTGATGATGAGGATGCTCTTGCCATGGGGGAGGGTCTTGAGCCACTCACTCCTCGTGCTCCGCTTGATTAGCTTGGAGTTGAGGGTGTGGAATTCTTGCACGGTTCCTCATCTCTTGAAGCTCTTCACGACGTGCGGCATCTTCTTGGCGCTCATGGAGGATAGCCTCGTCTTGTTCTCGGTTGCGTGCGCGGGCAGCTTGGGTTGATGGACGTATAGCTTGTTGGGCATCAAGGGCTTATTCCTCACGATGTTGTTTCTCTTTTCGAAGGGCGTTGCCATCTTGTTGTTCTTATTGGTCTTGGTGTATTGGAGCTTGCTCTTGGACCGGAGGTTCATTAGCTTGTTGCCGTTGGTGTTCGCGCTCGCGGAGACGGCCTTGTAAACCATTGCCATGGAATGGGTTTTGTGGAGCTTGATGATCTTCATGGTCTTGGCGACGTTGCGAACGAGCTCGAGGAGGACTTGCATCCGAAGAAGATTGCGAAGAATGTCGACTTGAGTGGCTCCGTCTTGAATATGAGGATGATGTGGAAGAACGGTTGACCATCATGGCTTGTATTTGTTCCTTAAGAGATGACATCGATGTGTCGAAGTAGTCTCTTGTATGTTGCTCAGACTGTCGCAAGTGGGTAGCAAGTAGGTCGATGCGGTCGCCCAATGCTTCATTCTGTTGATGCAAAGCTCTTTGCATGCCGAAGAGGTGGTTCTTGGTGACGTAGATGTTCAGGTCCTCATCTTGCTCGATGAAGAGTGGATTCGAAGAAGTAGTTGGCCTATCCATTATCTCAAGCAAATATGAGTGGGAGAATGAAAAGAACTAGACCAAATGTACCTTACCTAATGTTAAAAATGGATCAATGGTCAGTCAATAATGTAACAAGGAAATAGCACAATTGGTACCGGATCTCGTCGATTTCTCACACCTACACAAATAAAACCTTTGGTGGAGCTTGGTGAGGATGGTGGACAAAATTTATGCAATTGTTAGCACGACTCAATAATGTTGGAAAAGATTCACAAATGTGCAAATGCAACAAGTAGACCAATAGAAAAATGTGGCACACGGAAACACACACACGGAAAGATAAATGGGGCCGTGCAACCAAAAATGAGCTCAGAATGTGGAAACCACGGAAAATTTTCTTGTTGCACAATTCTAGAGAGACGCTAGCACGATTGCACAATATGCGGATACGAGACTTGTGCACAACCTATAAAGCAAAAATGCAATGACATCTATCCCAAGTATGCTATATGTATGGTGTTCCAGTGATATGATCCAAGATGATCGAGTATGACAATCTTAATGTAGTACGATGTTATGGTTCTTGCTTAAAAGCTCTTGGCTTATATTTCCCTTTTGCTTAAAAGCTTGTTTGCTTTTTTATTTTGAGCTCTTTCTTTGGGCACTTATGCAAAACTTCACGAACCAAGATAGCAATTGTGTATATGCGATGACAAACTTGTGACACAAGATATGATACCAAGATATGGAAACCAAGATGATGTGATATATGCCATGAGACGATGATCACTAATGTGCACAAGTAACGTTGCCGACAATATTGAAAGGCTAGTCTCGATAGGTAAGGGACGCAAAATGGGTCATGGTGGTTATCAATGCAATGGCAAGGGAATACATGAAGGTGTCGTCGAGGTTACCATTCCTTGCTTATGGTATATGGTGTCAAAATGGTGAAGTGGTTGTTGTCGATGATGAGTCTGTGTCGAAGACGACCGGTCGTGATGTCAGTGTCGAACCATGCCTAAGTAGCCGAAACACGTTAGGAAACGGGAACCGCAACTCAAATTCTCAAAGAACAAAACAAGTCAAAATTGTTGGAGGTTGTAGCGCGTAAGTGATGGTGGTTGTGGAAAGCGGTGGTGGTATGCTGTAATGCAATGCAGGGTTACGGGAGTGGTGGTGCGGAAGGTGTAGTGGGCAGCTAAGAAATTTCGGAGGAAAATTTCAGTTTCGTCAGGAAACGTCGGAAAACCGGTGGTGGTCGGACGTCCGGAGGCTATCGGACGTCTGGTGCCTGGGCGATTTCGGGCACGGGATGAACTTATAGGGTTCATGGTGGAGAAGCAAGATTTAGAGGGGGTCCCACGAAGAACACGAGGAATACACGAGGGGAAACACGAGGGGAAACGAGAGAAACACTCAAATCAACGGGATACAATCACACATGAGCTAGATCCATGAACACAAAGAGGTCAGAATGATCCAAAGACAGCAAAGGAAGGATACAAGTAGCTAGTTCTCTCCAAGAGGAGGTCTTGAATCCACTAGGGGATCTTCCCTTTCGGGGGCTTGAATCCACTTGGGATCTTCTCCGCGGAGGCCTCAGTCTCCAATGGAGTATGTATCAAGTGGATGAGCAAAGCTCTACCTCTCAAATGAGCTAAGCCAATGCTAACCGTGGAAAAGTGGAGGTGGAGTCGTATGTATAGTCTAGAGGGGCGAAGGGGTACATGGGCTTCGGCCCAATACACTATGCACAAACAGGCGTCGCATGTCCGACAGCTACTGGACGTCGGGTGACTCACGAGGGTCCAGTCATCCGTCGGCGTCGGATGTCCGGCGTTTTGGCTCTGGATGGGCGATGTCAGATTTTCGGTCAGGGTCAGACGTCCGATGCGCCGGTCGTCTGGTGGACCTCGGATTTCTGGCATTTCGGCCATGGTCGGAAGATGTCGGATTTTCGGTGGAGGCCGGTCGTTCGGGTGCTGGGGCGGATCGGACGTCCATAGGGCGCCGGTCGTTCAAACGCTGTAGAGTTCGCTAGCTGGTCCCTCTGGCCAGTGTGACTTCCAGGCATCGGACGTCCGCTCCAGACCGGTCATCCGGTGGCTGTAAGCTTCTGGCAGCTTTTCCTCTTGGTCCTTGTACTTGCCTTCCTCGCTATCTTGTTCAATGGATATAGTTGTTCTGTGGCTTCCCTCTAAGCACCTGCTCATACATAGGGTTTCCGCTTGAGGTAGTAGTCATGTCTCATATGAAGAATGTGTAAGTTCGGAGAGGAACGAGTTCACCTTAGTTTCAATAGCCCTTGCTCGAGCTCTAGTCATTGGTCCATGTGGTGTCGTAGAGGCGTAGGTAAGTCCATGGGGATGATCGTAGGATGCTCCGCATCAGAAACTGTGTGCAATCTTTACATGGCCGGTGTGTCACTGCCTAGCATTCTATGAGCACTTACACTGGCAGTGGGAAACCGATGGGAGAAGAGGCGGGAAACTGATGGGAGGAGTGGCGGGAAACTGTAGCGTGTTTGGATATATAACACCATTAATATCGAAAACTTAGTAAAGAAGGACGTGAGCTAGCACGACACATGCGCATAATGCTTACCCACGGGTGACAGACGGTTGACCAGAACCGCTTTAAATATTAAGGATTCATTTGGCCTTTTTTATACATTATAATTAAGTTTTATAAGCATTAATTTAATGTGGATAATTCAAATTAATGCACCAAAATAGCTACAAAATCATACATGTGTCCTTGAATGCATGTTTAGGTCCCATGCAAAGAATGGGAATGAATTACAACTGTCACGGTGTCTCGATCGGCCTCGGACATCGAGAATCTCGGTATTTAAATCCCCGTAAACCCAAAACTCACCCGAAAATCGTGAATCTTGGCATGGTGTCACGACATGACACATATATGTCGTGGAAAAAATTGCCCATTTTGGGGCAAGTTTTATTACAGGCCTCTTACAAACCGGAGCTTCTCTCAAGAAGCCTCGTGGTTCTGATAGGGAAATGTGTCCCCCTTGTGGGCAAAACGATAATCACTGCCTCTTCTCGCCTTGCATTTTTTCTACAGACAACATGGAATGATAGGATATCTCTGCTAAAATTTAAAATTATTCAGGGTTTGTTTGGCCTTTTTATACATTAATTGAGTTTCCTAGTGATTTAATGTCCATAATTCAAATCTGAAATACAAATACATGCTCGAGTGCACTAAAATGGCTAGAAAAATCATACATGTGTCCTTGGATGAATGTTTAGGTCCCATGCAAGGAATGGGGAATGAATTACAACCGTCTCGGCGTCCTGGCTCGTCCTCAAACATTGGGAACCTTGGTTTCTAAATCCCCGTAAATCCAAAACTCACCAGAAAATCATGAAAGTTGGCATAGTGTCATGACATGGCACATATATGTTGTGGTAAAAAAATTGTCCAATTTGGGCCAACTTTATTACAAACCTCTTACAAACCGGAGCCTCTCGCAAGAACCGTCATGGTTTCGATAGGGAAACGGGTCCCCCTTGTGGGCGAAACGGTAATCGCTCCCTCTTCTCACCTTGTATTTTCTTCTACAAGAAACATGGAACAACGAGAGATTCGTGCTAAACTTCGAAATTATTCAGGGTATGTTTGGCCTTTTTATACATTAATTGAGTTTTCTAGGCATTTAATGTCCATAATTCAAATCTGAACTACAAATACATGCTCCAGTGCACAAAATGGCTAGAAAAATCATACACGTGTCCGCATGTTTAGGTCCCATGCAAGGAATGGAATGAATTCAACCGTCTCGGCGTCCTGGCTTGGCCTCAATCATTAGGAATCTCGGTTTTTAAATCTCCGTAAATCCAGAAAATCATGAAACCTGGCATGGTGTCACGACATGTCACATATATGTCGTGGTAAAAAATTGTCCAATTTGGGCCAAGCTTTATTACAAGCCTCTTACAAACCAGAGCTTCTCGCAACCCTCATGGTTCCGGTAGGGAAATGTGCCCCTCTTGTGGGCGAAACGATAATCGTTGCCTCTTCTCGCCTTGTATTTTGTTTTCTACAGGCAACATAGAATAGCAGGAGTGTAGTGCTAAAATTTGAAACTTCAGGGTTCGTTTGACCATTTTATATATTAATTGAGTTTTCTAGGCATTTAATATCCATAATTCAAATTTGAACTACAAGCACATGCTCCAGTGAAGCAAAATGGGCGGAAAATCGTACATGTGTCCTTGGGTGGATGTTTAGGTCTCATTGAAGGAATGGGAATAAATTACAAACGTCTTGTCATCCCGAAACATTGAGAATCTCGCTTTTTAAATCCCAGTAAATCCAAAACTCACCCAAAAATAATGAGGCATGGTTTCATGACATGGCACATATATGCCGTGGTAAAAAATCGTCCAGTTTGAGACAAGGCACACACATTAATAGGCAACAAAGTCCTTTTGAAACAAATAGCTGACACTTTAATATCGCAAACGGTTGTATTATATGAACCGTGTGTGTTCCCGTAACCATTTAAGTGCAGCCACGCGTCCCTCTTTTTATGGGAGAGTACTACCTCGGTCCTCCTTCACTGGTCGTCTTTGTATTTTGTGCCAAAATTTAACCATAGTAGGTGGCGTGCATGTAGCTATTTGATTAGACGGGATGAGCACGAGAAGCCCGCCGTGCAGGCTCGACGGGACGTGTGCGAGCAGTCCGCCGTGCAGGCTCGATGGGACGTGTGCGACCTGTTCACCGCGCATGCTCGACGGGACGCGTGCGAGCAGTCCGCCGCGCATGCTCACCGGGAAGCGAGCTCTTTGACCTCCATCCACCAGTCGCCCGCCTCGCTCACAATTTCTCCATTAATGGAGGCCGAGCGTTGTTTGACATGCAGTTAATTAAAGCAGACAGAGGGTGTTTTCTTGTGATCCCATGGCTTTGTTAGTGTTTTCAACTTGTATTCCGGATAATTTAAAATGCCACATGCGGCAATGGATAATACAACGATAAATAAAATGGCAACGGATAATACGACGACAAATTTACAATGGCACGGATAATAATTGTCGGCAATGGATAATACAACGATAAATAAAATGGCAACGGATAATACGACGACAAATTTACAATGGCACGGATAATAATTGTCGGCAATGGATAATACAACGATAAATAAAATGGCAACGGATAATACGACGACAAATTTACAATGGCACGGATAATAATTGTCTTACATATTCCAGATAATTTAAAATGCCACATGCGGCAATGCCCAGAAGACATGGGGGCAAGAGAAGAAGGAAATCGCAAACAACGATCTGGGTCACTACTGTGTTTACTCCTCGATGGATCGCCGGGCGACGAGATCCTCCAGCTCCTTCTAGAATTCCTCATGACTTTGCTTGACAGCAGCCATGGATTCCTCCACCTCTAGCTCGTGCTCGATCCGGAGCTTCCTCAAGTCACCCATCAGTTCCTCGATGACCGCTTTCAGCGTCATCCCCGAGGCACTATTCTGTGATGCTTCTTGAGCTTGCATTGTTTTTCCCTTGAAGAGGAAAGGGTGATGCAGCAAAGTAGAGTAAGTATTTCCCTCAGCTTTTGAGAACCAAGGTATCAATCCAATAGGAGACAACGCTCAAGTCACCGAATACCTGCACAAACAAACACCAACTTGCACCGAAGGCGACAAAGGGGTTGTCAATCCCTTCACGGTTATTTGCAAAGTGAGATCTGATAGAGATGGATAAATGGTAAAGTAATATTATTGGTATTTTTGGTTTATGGAACGGAAAGTAAAAGATTGCAAATGAAGTAAATAGGAAACTAAAACTGTAGATCGGAAACTTACATGATGGAAAATAGACCCGGTGGCCATAGGTTTCACTAGAGGCTTCTCTCAAGATAGAAAATATTACGGCGGGTGAACGAATTACTGCTGAGCAATTGATAGAAAAGGGCAAAGTTATGACGATATTTAAGGCAATGATCATGAATATAGGCATCACGTCTGTATCAAGTAGACCGACTCTTGCCTGCATCTACTACTATTACTCCACACATCGACCGACTCCTGCCTGCATCTAGAGTATTAAGTTCGTAGAACAGAGTAACGCATTAAGTAAGATGACATCATGTAGCGGGATAGACTCAAGCAATATGATGAAAACCCCATCTAGTTATCCTCGATTCCAACAATACAATACGTGTCGGTTCCCCTACTGTCACTAGGATCGAGCACCGCAAGATTGAACCCAAAGCTAAGCACTTCTCCCATTGCAAGAAAAACCAATCTAGTTGGCCAAATCAAATTGATAGTTCGAAGAGACTTGCAAAGATATCAAATCATGCATATAAGAATTCAGAGAAGATTCAAATAATATTCATAGATAAGCTGATCATAAATCCATAATTCATCAGGTCTCGGCAAACACACCGCAAAAGAGTATTACATCGGATAGATCTCCAAGAACATCGAGGAGAACATGGTATTGAGAATCAAAGAGAGAGAAAAAGCCATCTAGCTACTAGCTATGGACCCGTAGGTCTGAGGTAAGCTACTCACGCTTCATCAGAGAGGCAAGATTTAGAGGGGATCCCACGAAGAACACGAGGAATACACGAGGGGAAACACGAGGGGAAACGAGAGAAACACTCAAATCAACGGGATACAATCACACACGAGCTAGATCCATGAACACAAAGAGGTCAGAATGATCCAAAGACAGCAAAGGAAGGATACAAGTAGCTAGTTCTCTCCAAGAGGAGGTCTTGAATCCACTAGGGGATCTTCCCTTTCGGGGGCTTGAATCCACTTGGGATCTTCTCCGCGGAGGCCTCAGTCTCCAATGGAGTATGTATCAAGTGGATGAGCAAAGCTCTACCTCTCAAATGAGCTAAACCAATGCTAACCGTGGAAAAGTGGAGGTGGAGTCGTATGTATAGTCTAGAGGGGCGAAGGGGTACATGGGCTTCGGCCCAATACACTGTGCACAAACAGGCGTCGCATGTCCGACAACTACTGGACGTCGGGTGACTCACGAGGGTCCAGTCATCCGTCGGCGTCGGACGTCCGGCGTTTTGGCTCTGGATGGGCGATGTCAGATTTCCGGTCAGGGTCAGACGTCCGATGCGCCGGTCGTCTGGTGGACCTCGGATTTCTGGCATTTCGGCCCTGGTCGGAAGATGTCGGATTTTCGGTGGAGGCCGGTCGTTCGGGTGCTGGGGCGGATCGGACGTCCATAGGGCGCCGGTCGTTCAAACGCTGTAGAGTTCGCTAGCTGGTCCCTCTGGCCAGTGTGACTTCCAGGCATCGGACGTCCGCTCCAGACCGGTCATCCGGTGGCTGTAAGCTTCTGGCAGCTTTTCCTCTTGGTCCTTGTACTTGCCTTCCTCGCTATCTTGTTCAATGGATATAGTTGTTCTGTGGCTTCCCTCTAAGCACCTGCTCATACATAGGGTTTCCGCTTGAGGTAGTAGTCATGTCTCATATGAAGAATGTGTAAGTTCGGAGAGGAACGAGTTCACCTTAGTTTCAATAGCCCTTGCTCGAGCTCTAGTCATTGGTCCATGTGGTGTCATAGAGGCGTAGGTAAGTCCATGGGGATGATCGTAGGATGCTCCGCATCAGAAACTGTGTGCAATCTTTACATGGCCGGTGTGTCACTGCCTAGCATTCTATGAACACTTACACTGGCAGTGGGAAACCGATGGGAGAAAAGGCGGGAAACTGATGGGAGGAGTGGCGGGAAACTGTAGCGTGTTTGGATATATAACACCATTAATATCGAAAACTTAGTAAAGAAGGACGTGAGCTAGCACGACACATGCGCATAATGCTTACCCACGGGTGACAGACGGTTGACCAGAACCGCTTTAAATATTAAGGATTCATTTGGCCTTTTTTATACATTATAATTAAGTTTTATAAGCATTAATTTAATGTGGATAATTCAAATTAATGCACCAAAATAGCTACAAAATCATACATGTGTCCTTGAATGCATGTTTAGGTCCCATGCAAAGAATGGGAATGAATTACAACTGTCACGGTGTCTCGATCGGCCTCGGACATCGAGAATCTCGGTATTTAAATCCCCGTAAACCCAAAACTCACCCGAAAATCGTGAATCTTGGCATGGTGTCACGACATGACACATATATGTCGTGGAAAAAATTGCCCATTTTGGGGCAAGTTTTATTACAGGCCTCTTACAAACCGGAGCTTCTCTCAAGAAGCCTCGTGGTTCTGATAGGGAAATGTGTCCCCCTTGTGGGCAAAACGATAATCACTGCCTATTCTCACCTTGTATTTTTTCTACAGACAACATGGAATGATAGGATATCTATGCTGAAATTTAAAATTATTCAGGGTTTGTTTGGCCTTTTTATACATTAATTGAGTTTCCTAGTGATTTAATGTCCATAATTCAAATCTGAAATACAAATACATGCTCGAGTGCACTAAAATGGCTAGAAAAATCATACATGTGTCCTTGGATGAATGTTTAGGTCCCATGCAAGGAATGGGGAATGAATTACAACCGTCTCGGCGTCCTGGCTCGTCCTCAAACATTGGGAATCTTGGTTTTTAAATCCCCGTAAATCCAAAACTCACCAGAAAATCATGAAAGTTGGCATAGTGTCATGACATGGCACATATATGTTGTGGTAAAAAAATTGTCCAATTTGGGCCAACTTTATTACAAACCTCTTACAAACCGGAGCTTCTCGCAAGAACCGTCGTGGTTTCGATAGGGAAATGGGTCCCCCTTGTGGGCGAAACGGTAATCGCTCCCTCTTCTCACCTTGTATTTTCTTCTACAAGAAACATGGAACAACGAGAGATTCGTGCTAAACTTCGAAATTATTCAGGGTATGTTTGGCCTTTTTTATACATTAATTGAGTTTTCTAGGCATTTAATGTCCATAATTCAAATCTGAACTACAAATACATGCTCCAGTGCACAAAATGGCTAGAAAAATCATACACGTGTCCATATGTTTAGGTCCCATGCAAGGAATGGGAATGAATTCAACTGTCTCGGCGTCCTGGCTTGGCCTCAATCATTAGGAATCTCGTTTTTAAATCTCCGTAAATCCAAAGCTCACCAGAAAATCATGAAACCTGGCATGGTGTCACGACATGTCACATATATGTCGTGGTAAAAAATTGTCCAATTTGGGCCAAGCTTTATTACAAGCCTCTTACAAACCAGAGCTTCTCGCAACCCTCATGGTTCCGGTAGGGAAATGTGCCCCTCTTGTGGGCGAAACGATAATCGCTGCCTCTTCTCGCCTTGTATTTTGTTTTCTACAGGCAACATAGAATAGCAGGAGTGTAGTGCTAAAATTTGAAACTTCAGGGTTCGTTTGACCATTTTATATATTAATTGAGTTTTCTAGGCATTTAATATCCATAATTCAAATTTGAACTACAAGCACATGCTCCAGTGAAGCAAAATGGGCGGAAAATCGTACATGTGTCCTTGGGTGGATGTTTAGGTCTCATTGAAGGAATGGGAATAAATTACAAACATCTTGTCATCCCGAAACATTGAGAATCTCGCTTTTTAAATCCCAGTAAATCCAAAACTCACCCAAAAATAATGAGGTATGGTTTCATGACATGGCACATATATGCCGTGGTAAAAAATCGTCCAGTTTGAGACAAGGCACACACATTAATAGGCAACAAAGTCCTTTTGAAACAAATAGCTGACACTTCAATATCGCAAACGGTTGTATTATATGAACCGTGTGTGTTCCCGTAACCATTTAAGTGCAGCCACGCGTCCCTCTTTTTATGGGAGAGTACTACCTCGGTCCTCCTTCACTGGTCGTCTTTGTATTTTGTGCCAAAATTAACCATAGTAGGTGGCGTGCATGTAGCTATTTGATTAGACGGGATGAGCGCGAGAAGCCCGCCGTGCAGGCTCGACGGGACGTGTGCGAGCAGTCCATCGTGCAGGCTCGATGGGACGTGTGCGACCTGTCCACCGCGCATGCTCGACGGGACGCGTGCGAGCAGTCCGCCGCGCATGCTCACCGGGAAGCGAGCTCTTTGACCTCCATCCACCAGTCCCCCGCCTCGCTCACAATTTCTCCATTAATGGAGGCCGAGCGTTGTTTGACATGCAGTTAATTAAAGCAGACAGAGGGTGTTTTCTTGTGATCCCATGGCTTTGTTAGTGTTTTCAACTTGTATTCCGGATAATTTAAAATGCCACATGCGGCAATGGATAATACAACGATAAATAAAATGGCAATGGATAATACGACGACAAATTTACAATGGCACGGATAATAATTGTCGGCAATGGATAATACAACGATAAATAAAATGGCAACGGATAATACGACGACAAATTTACAATGGCACGGATAATAATTGTTTTACATATTCCAGATAATTTAAAATGCCACATGCGGCAATGCCCAAAAGACATGGGGGCAAGATAAGAAGGAAATCGCAAACAACGATCTGGGTCACTACTGTGTTTACTCCTCGATGGATCGCCGGGCGACGAGATCCTCCAGCTCCTTCTAGAATTCCCCATGACTTTGCTTGATAGCAGCCATGGATTCCTCCACCTCTAGATCTTGCTCGATCCGGAGCTTCCTCAAGTCACCCATCAGTTCCTCGATGACCGCTTTCAGGGTCATCCCCGAGGCACTATTCTGTGATACTTCTTGAGCTCGCATTGTTTTTCCCTTGAAGAGGAAAGGGTGATGCAGCAAAGTAGAGTAAGTATTTCCCTCAGCTTTTGAGAACCAAGGTATCAATCCAATAGGAGACAACGCTCAAGTCACCGAATACCTGCACAAACAAACACCAACTTGCACCCAAGGCGACAAAGGGGTTGTCAATCCCTTCACGGTTATTTGCAAAGTGAGATCTGATAGAGATGGATAAATGGTAAAGTAATATTATTGGTATTTTTGGTTTATGGAACGGAAAGTAAAAGATTGCAAATGAAGTAAATAGGAAACTAAAACTGTAGATCGGAAACTTACATGATGGAAAATAGACCCGGTGGCCATAGGTTTCACTAGAGGCTTCTCTCAAGATAGAAAATATTACGGTGGGTGAACGAATTACTGCTGAGCAATTGATAGA
Source organism: Triticum aestivum (assembly GCF_018294505.1). Classification (NCBI taxonomy): domain Eukaryota; kingdom Viridiplantae; phylum Streptophyta; class Magnoliopsida; order Poales; family Poaceae; genus Triticum; species Triticum aestivum. Next base: position 248,698,785 of record NC_057799.1, read on the forward strand.
AAAGGGCAAAGTTATGATGATATCTAAGGCAATGATCATGAATATAGGCATCTCGTCTGTATCAAGTAGACCGACTCTTGCCTGTATCTACTACTATTACTCCACACATCGACCGACTCCTGCCTACATCTAGAGTATTAAGTTCGTAGAACAGAGTAACACATTAAGTAAGATGACATCATGTAGCGGGATAGACTCAAGCAATATGATGAAAACCCCATGTAGTTATCCTCGATTCCAACAATACAATACGTGTCGGTTCCCCTTCTGTCACTAGGATCGAGCACCGCAAGATTGAACCCAAAGCTAAGCACTTCTCCCATTGCAAGAAAAACCAATCTAGTTGGCCAAATCAAATTGATAGTTCGAAGAGACTTGCAAAGATATCAAATCATGCATATAAGAATTCAGAGAAGATTCAAATAATATTCATAGATAAGCTGATCATAAATCCATAATTCATCGGGTCTCGGCAAACACACCGCAAAAGAGTATTACATCGGATAGATCTCCAAGAACATCGAGGAGAACATGGTATTGAGAATCAAAGAGAGAGAAAAAGCCATCTAGCTACTAGCTATGGACCCGTAGGTCTGAGGTAAGCTACTCACGCTTCATCAGAGAGGCAATGGTGTTGATGTAGAAGCCCTTCGTGATCGAATATTTGAGAATATATAGGCGGAAGAAATAGGTCGGTGGAGTCACGAGGGGCCCACAAGGGTGGGGGCGGGCCCTACCCCCTGGGCACGTCTCCTGACCTTGTGGCCACCTCGTGGCTTCCCTGACGTGTACTCCAAGTCCTCCGGATGTCTTCTGGTGCAAGAAAAATCGTCGCGAAAGTTTCATTCCGTTTGGACTCCGTTTGGTATTCCTTTTCTGCGAAACTCTAAAACAAGGAAAAAAACAGAAACTGGCACTTGGCTCTAGGTTAATAGGTTAGTCCCAAAAATAATATAAAATAGCATATTAATGCATATAAAACGTCCAAAACAAATAATATAATCGCATGGAACAATCAAAAATTATAGATGCGTTGGAGACGTATCAAGCATCCCCAAGCTTAATTCCTGCTCGTTCTCGAGTAGGTAAATGATAAAAACAGAATTTTTGATGTGGAATGCTAACTAACATATCTATCCATGTAATTTTCTTTATTGTGGCATGAATGTTCAGATCCGTATGATTCAAAAAAAAAGTTTAATATTGACATAAAAACACAATACTTCAAGCATACTAACAAGATAATTATGTCTTCTTAAAATAATATGGCCAAAGAAAGCTTATCCCTACAAAATCATATAGTTTGGCTATACTCCATCTTCATCACACAAAATATTTAAATCATGCACAACCCCGATGACAAGCCAAGCTATTGTTTCATACTTTTGATGTTCTCAAACTTTTTCGACTTTCACGCAATACATGAGCGTGAGCCATGGACATAGCACTATAGGTGGAATAGACGGTGGTTGTGGAGAAGACAAAAAGAAGGAGATAGTCTCACATCAACTAGGCATATCAACAGGCTATGGAGATGCCCATCAATAGTTATCAATGTGAGTGAGTAGGGATTGCCATGCAACGGATGCACTAGAGCTATAAGTTTATGAAAGCTCAAAAAGAAACTAAGTGGGTGTGCATCCAACTAGCTTGCTCACGAAGACCTAGGGCAATTTGAGGAAGCCCATCACTGGAATATACAAGCCAAGTTCTATAATGAAAAATTCCCACTAGTATATGAAAGTGATAACATAGGAGACTTATCATGAAGATCATGGTGCTACTTTGAAGCACATGTGTGGTAAAAGGATTGTAGCATTGCCCCTTCTCTATTTTCTCTCATTTTTATTGGGACTTCTTTCATTTTTTTGGCCTCTTTTTTTTAGTCCAGAGTCTCATCCCGACTTGTGGGAGAATCATAGTTTCCATCATCCTTTCCTCACATGGGACAATGCTCTAATAATGATGATTGTTGGCGTCCTGGGAACGGGGGTCCCCAGACTTGCCTGCCTGCGGCCCACGACGTGGCTCCACCAGCGGCCCCGTACGGCCCATCTTCATCAGCAAACACTCAAGACCCTCGCGAGGAGCCAAGCCTCGCGAGGCAGACGACACAGGACCTCCTCGAGGGCTGCCTCACCAGGCTGGCTCGCGAGGGGCGGAGAGATCAAGGCAAGGGGCACCTCGCGAGGTTTCTGTGATGCAAGCCATGACGACCGAGGCCAGGCGGGCGCCAGCGCGCGCAGTGTCCTCGTTTCCTCTTTGGTGCTAAAGAGGCAAGCACAGGCGAGGAGTCCCGAGGCATCAGGAAAAGGTTTCCATATCAGTGCAACGAGACCAAGACCGGCAGGACGGCAGGACGGAGGTCACAGTGGAGCCCAAGACAGCGTCACCACCAGAGCCTTTGGCAGGTGAAGACCACCTTTAGTCAGGATAACTTGTACTAGTTGTCTCCCTTCAAATTTGGCTGTTGCTGGATCCCTTCCCGCCAACATTTAGGAAGAGGACCACGACCTCTATAAATAGGGCTAGCCACCACAGTAGGAGGCAACTGATCTTGGGCTATTCAGATCATCCTCATCCACACAAACTCACCAAGAACAAGAGCACCTCCCCTCAGGAGCCTGTTCTTCCCTTGTATATGTTCATCCTCAGCCCAAGAGGCAATCCACCACACCACACTGGAGTAGGGTATTACACAACATCGGTGGCATGAACCAGTATAAACCGTGTGTCTCTTTGTTCTGCGAGTTCAACGCGCTGAGCCTTGAGATCGCGGTGAGGGTGAGTGCTAGGGGGAGGAGAGATCTTCGTGCGCACCCCAGTGTTCGAACCGCAAGGGTTTTGCCGGAACAAGAAATCCGACATTTGGCGCGCCAAGTAGGGGTGTGCTGAAGCTTTCCTTTCGCCGATCCGCGTCCCATCGCTCCACCGCATCCATGGCGGACGCGCATCGAGCCCGCGCTGAGTGCCGGGCCGCCCTCGCCGCTTGTGTCGCCCAGACAGCTCCTGTTGGCGGGCATCCCATCGTTCCCCGTCACCCACCGCCAACGCCGCCACCAGCCCGACGGGAAACGAGCAGCAAGCGTTCTCACTACACCCCTCTGTGCGGCGGGACGGCCGCACCGCCACTCTGTCGCTGACCCCGGCCGGCTCATCGTCTCACGCTCGTCGCGCTCCCACAGACGCGCAGGCCGCGCTGCTCATGGCACGCGAGCTCCTGCGCTATCGCCCGGTCGAAGACCTCTACGAGGACTGGCTGGACCACATCGCCGAGCTCATCAGCACCGCAGGGGGCTCCCCTGCACCATCCCTCTCGCTGCCTCGCCCTCCGCCAGCTGCGAGCGACGTAGCTCACGGAGCACCTCCACCACCTCCGCACCAAGATGGTGCTCTGGTGCCAAGGCACGCGGCCCCCCGGCGTGACCTACCATGCCGGGCGCCCGCGCGAGAAGAAGGAAGCTGCCAAGAGGTCCCCCGGCTGCAAGAAGATGCTCCTGCGCTCCCAGCGCCACCGTGACAAAACCGCGTGCCGCCTGCGATGGCGGCGCGTGGACAACAGGGGCAGGCTCCGCATCAGCAAACGGCCCCGGTGGCCACAGCAGGCTGCCGCACCTTCACTCCGGAGCTGCGAAGCATCATCTGGCCGGGCAAGTTCAAGCCAGACCTACCACCTCGCTACGACAACACCCCCGACCCTGCGGAGTTCTTGCATCTCTAAAAACTGAGCATCAAGGCAGCCAACGGTGACAAGAAAGTCATGGCGAACTGGTTCCCCATGGCTCTCAAGGATGGTGCTCGCTCGTGGCTCCTGAACCTGCCGTCGGGCTAGATCTCCTCCTGGGATGAGATGTGCAACCGCTTCATCGCCAACTTCCAGGGCACTCACGACTGTGCTCCGGCCGCGGGTGACTTGCGCCGCATCAAGCAGCAGCCAGCAGAGACCGTGCAGAAGTACATCCAGCGCTTCAACAGCGTTCGTCTCAAGATCCCCAAGGTGACGGACGAGGCCATCATTTCGGCGTTTTCTGATGGCATCCGCGACATCAAGATGAAGGAGGATGTAACGCCCCGAGACTGACGCTTCAAAAGACATCCTTATTTTCATGATCGGCGTGTATTCCTTTTGGTGCTTGCTCTTTTATTTTGCATTGCATCATGTCATCATGCCATCATGTCATTAATCTTTGCATCAAAACCCAACTAAATAAATTGCATGGATCTCCGATCCATTTAAATCGAGGGAATTCACATGGTGTTTTCTCTTTATAACATATCCTCCCAATATTATTAGGGAGCTATTAAAAAATATTCCATTCTTTAGGAATAAACCATAACACACTTACAGTTTAAGTTTCATGCCTTTTCCTTCTCAATTCCCGGCCTCCATCCTTGCTATAAATTCGTTTGCCACCTTCCCAAGCTCCTCCATTAATGTTCATCTTCTACCTATAAATCTTGTTACATGTCCCGAACCTCTCTGCCTAATTTCACCTCTATTGAAGTTCTTTTGGTCAGGTTCAAAAATGACCCAAGCTTGAATTAATTCAAACTTGTTTAAATTTTCTGCCTCTAAAATTGCCCAACTCAATTTTATCAAATAGTGGGTAATTCCAGGAGCTCGAGGATATTTTTATATCTGCAAAACTACTCTCCTAGCCCCTGGCCTTTTTTTTCCTTGCAGCTGCTTGTTAGTTCTAGCAAATAAAGGGAAGGGAGCCCAGCAGCCAGGCCGGCCCATCTGCGTCATGCCCATCCATCCCTCCTAACCCTAGCCCGATCCCCTCGCAGCATCTCTTCCTCTCGCTCCCGTGCCCGCCGCCACATCCGCACGCAGCCCCGATCCCATCTCTCGATCCCCTGGCCACTCCTGCATTCCCCGCTGGTGCTGTCGCCTCCTTCCAGCAAGCGCGCCCACCGGCGTCGACCACCACCACCAGGAGCTCCGCCGCGCCCGGCTCCGGCCACCCTCGAGTGTCGCCCCGCGCCGCAGCCGTCGTCATCCACGCTAGCAGGAGCATCGCACCGTCCTCGCACGGATCCCCTTCGCCATCCACAAGGCCCTGTGCCAAGTCCTGCTGCCGGGCGCCTCCTTCTCCTCCCCGTAGCCCTCCGCCGTGGCTGCACCTTCACCACCACACTCGCGTCGCTACCCGCGCCACGACCAAGCTGGCCTCCTGCTTCGACGTGGTTGCGCTGCAGCGCGTCCTCCCTTGCCGGCGTGAAGCCTCGCCTGAGACCGCCCTGCCTTGCCTCTGCGCCGCTCCGCCCCTCGTGTTGCCGCGTCCTCCCTCTGCCTCCTCGCCATGGCCCTCGCGAGCTTCCTCGCGCTGCACCCTCGCGCTGCGCCCTCGTCCCGGTTCCCTCCTACCCGTGCTCCTCGTCCGGCCCCGCCGTCCAGCCGTGCCGCGCCCTCAAGCGCCTCGCCTCGCCGCTGCCTCCCCGCCACCCCGCAGCATCTCGTCTACCGTCGCCGTGGGTTTTCCATCAAGTTCGGCTACAGCACAAGGATATGTACAACTACGCGTAGTCGCCGAGTACGATTACTCACGGGACCCGTCAAGTTCACCTACGTGCGTGCACGACTACACATCCGGGATGCGTCCAGTACCTCTACGGAAGACACGGCCGTCTATGAACCATGTACGACGAACATGGCCAAAGACCGTCGAGTACCACTACGTTGGCCAAGTACACCTTCGTCAAGACCGATGCCCGAACAAGCACCGTTGGCATGGATTGCGTCAAGTACCTCTACCGACGACCCCGAACATCTACGGAGTTTGCACGATTGCGAGATGTGACCACTACTTCTAATACCGTCCCCATGAACAACTACTTCCACTTCGAACGCGTTCCGCCCTGAATGCACGCTTCAAAGGTATAACCCCGAGACGACGCCCGTGAACGAATGCGTGTGTGTTGTACGAGATGCTCGTGGTTGCACCGTTTCCGAGTTGTCATTCCATGTTCCTCCTCGTTGTCATGCCATCGTCCCGTCGGAACCCGGTAACCGGGATCACCCCACCATCTTTTGCATGTTCCGCACATCCACATCTTCGTTTGCACCGGTCGCTCAACGAGTTATCGGAACCGGGACGTTGCCATGGCATCGTTTCCGTTTTCATCGCCGTGGCACCCAATTCTTTCTGCCATGGTGACCAAATGCTCCTAATCATCTTTATGTCAACATTTTCATAAAATTGCATATACCTTGCATATGTCATCCGCATCATGATAACAACATTTAAAATGTCTACAATTGATGTTTGCATTAAAATTGCTAAATGACATATGGGGATTTTCCGGTATTGTCGTTTGTTATTTCCGGCCTCATTTATACTTGCCTAGATAGGTTGTTTAATTGTGCTTCACCCCTTGCCATGGTTAACAACATTTAATATTGTTGGTTACTTAAACAAGAGCGAACTAAATAACTCGAATGTGGCGTTTCGTCAATATGCAACTCGTTGCATATTGAGCTCCACTTAACTTGTAGTTTCGTATGTGCACTTTGCCATGCCATGCCTCATTAAACCGGACAGGCATCATACTTGATTGTGCATCATGCCATGTTTATGTTTATGTGTTTACTTTGTTGTTTGTTTCTTTCCGGGTTGCTTCTCTCGTTAGCTTCGGTTTCGTTCCGGAGTTGTGAGGATTCGTTCGACTACGTCCGTTTGTCTTCTTCATGGACTCGTTCTTCTTCCTTGCGGGATTTCAGGCAAGATGACCACCCCTCGAAATCACTTCTATCTTTGCTTTGCTAGTTGTTCGCTCTATTGCCATGCAGCGCTACCTACCACTTGCTATTTCATGCCTCCCATACTGCCATGTCAGCCCCTAACCTTTTCACCCTTCCTAGCAAACCGTTGTTTGGCTATGTTACCGCTTTGCTCAGCCCCTTCTTATAGCGTTGCTAGTTGCAGGTGAAGATGAAGATTGCTCCATGTTGGATTATGTTTATGTTGGGATATCACAATATCTCTTATTTAATTAATGCATCTATATACTTGGTAAAGGGTGGAAGGCTCGGCCTTATGCCTGGTGTTTTGTTCCACTCTTGCCGCCCTAGTTTCCGACATACCGGTGTTATGTTCCTTGATTCTGCGTTCCTTACGCGGTTGGGTGATTTATGGGACCCCCTTGACAGTTCGCCTTGAATAAAACTCCTCTAGCAAGGCCCAACCTTGGTTTTACCATTCGCCTACCTAAGCCTTTTTCCCTTGGGTTCTGCAGACTCAAGGGTCATCTTTATTTAGCCCCCGGGCCAAGTCTCCTTCGAGTGCTGGTCCAAACCGAGCGATGTCCGGCGCCCCCTGGGCAACCAGGGTCTATGCCAACCCGACGTCTTGCTCATCCGGTGTGCCCTAAGAACGAGATATGTGCAGCTCCTATCGGGATTTGTCGGCACATCCGGGCGGCTTTGCTGGTCTTGTTTTACCATTGTCGAAATGTCTTGTAACCGGGATTCCAAGACTGATCGGGTCTTCCTGGGAGAAGGAATATCCTTCGTTGACCGTGAGAGCTTACAATGGGCTAAGTTGGGACACCCCTGCAGGGTATAAACTTTCGAGAGCCGTGCCCGCGGTTATGTGGCAGATGGGATTTTGTTAATATCCGGTTGTAGAGAACTTGACACTTGACCTTATTTAAAACGCATCAACCGCGTGTGTAGCCGTGATGGTATCTTCTCGGCGGAGTCCAGGAAGTGAACACGGTTTCTGGGTTATGTTTGACGTAAGTAGGAGTTCATGATCACTTCTTGATCATTGCTAGCTTCACGACCGTTCCGTTGCTTCTCTTCTCGCTCTTATTTGCGTATGTTAGCCACCATATATGCTTAGTCACTGCTGCAACCTCACCACCTTACCCCATCCTTTCCTTTAAGCTTAAATAGTCTTGATCTCGCGGGTGTGAGATTGCCGAGTCCTCGTGACTCACAGATGCTTCCAAAACAGTTGCAGGTGCCGATGATACCAGTGCAGGTGACGCAACCGAGCTCAAGTGGGAGCTCGATGAAGATCTTGTCCGTTGTGTTGTTTCTTTTCTTATTGATCAGTAGTGGTGCCCAGTTGGGACGATCAGGGATCTGGCAGCTGGGTTGTCTTCTTTTCTTTTGGTTCCGTAGTCGGACCTATGTGTGTATCTCTGAATGATGTATGTTTTATTTATGTATTGTGTGAAGTGGCGATTGTAAGCCAACTCTTTATACCAGTCTTGTTCATTACATGGGATTGTGTGAAGATGACCCTTCTTGCGACAAAACCACAATGCGGTCATGCCTCTAAGTCGTGCCTCGACACGTGGGAGATATAGCCGCATTGTGGGCGTTACAAGTTGGTAATCAGAGCCATCACCGACTTAGGAGCCCCCCTGCTTAATCGAATCGCTGGCGTTGTTGAGTCTAGAACAAAAATGTTTTGAGTCTTAGGATTATATATATCGGAGAGTAGGATTCTTTTTACTCCTCAGTCCCTTCGTCGCTCTGGTGAGGTCTCCTGACGTAGAAGTTTTGACTTTTCACTCCTCAAATTTCACTAAAAATTTTTTAGGATCACGCGGGTATCTTAGAATCGTTCCGATGGTTTTGTGACGAGAACATTGTTCTTGGTGCCTCCTGACATTTAGGGGTTGTGGCAGTGTGCTGGGGAGTTGAGCTCCGAGGTGTTGTCGTCACAATTTTATCGTTGCAGTTCTGGAATACCTTAGTTTCGCCGACATCAAAATCTCTTTTATGCAGTTGTTGGTGAGATCACCTCGACTCCACCCAGTACTAGGGTGGGAGTTCGGGAGTATTGCCATAACTTGTATAACGGATGCTTTTCGAAGGTTGAGGTAAACGATTTCCGAAGATTTCTTGGTTATGTGTTGACGGATGGATACAGCTGGATCTAGGTATTGTTAGTTTGGGTGATATATTTTGTGTCCCCTGTATCCCCAACACCTGATTGCATAACCAGAAAGTTTCGGGAGTTTATAAGTGGGAATTCAAGTAGCTCTTAGGATATCTTTCCGACAGACGCATGATATGAGATTGGGGTTCGACGTCTAGTGGTCCGCCTTTCCACGGTTGGTTTTACAGTGGTCTCGTAGTGTCTTAAAGAGTCGTTGGCTATGCCGACTCGGGGACGCTTCGTATGTCATGTGCACTGCCTTGTACATGATGGTGTTGTACGATCGAGCCCGTGTGGGCCCCACCACAAAAACTTCGGACGGAATCTCTATCATATGTTTGTTCCGGCTTATTCTGCAAGCCAAATCCTTTGTTTTGTTTTGTTTTGTTTTGTGGTATTCGAGTTGATTCGAAGTCAAATGTTGATTCCATACCTTATTCTAAGCGGTGTTCTCATATTCCTATGTGGATACTAATCCTTCTTGATCATCGAGTTTGCCATCTTAATTCTATTTCCAACCGGTGCGTTTCTCTTCGAGATGATACCATCATTCTCCCCAATCGGAAGTTCAATAATAAGTTTTCTCAACGTTGTTTGTTTCATCTGCCCCAAGTTGCCTTTGTTTTCCCGCCCTCCCACCCTCTTTCTTCAAGGACTCAGATGTCTTAACCAAGTATCCATTTTATTCACGTGAAGTCCCTTCATTCTTTTCAATCAATGTTCTTACCCGGTGGTTCTCATGAAGATGTTCTTCAAATGTTTTTCTCATGCCGGTGTATCTCTTAATCACTCACCTCTCACTTTCCATGTGTACCGGAGTGTTGAAGATATCTCAGGAGATTCGTGTTTTCATTCAAGATCCATTCTAACTATTTTGAGGTTGTTATCTCATTCAAGCCATTTAATTCAACCGGTGTAATCTCCTTTCCAAGTAATCATTTCAACGGTGGTTCTTTTCAGTGGGCCCTAACCCACAGGTCTTTTCCCAGGATCTTACCTGACTCTTCTAATTTTTTCTGGAGTTATTCCCAAATTCATTGCAAAGTTTGACGTAAGAATGAATTATCATCAGTCAAATGTCTTTCTCCAAGATCTTTCAAATTCTTTTCATTGTTGATTCAACCTTTCTATTCTTCATGGTTTCGGAGTGCCTCAATAATTCTTGATGGTGTTTCTCATCGTCATTCTCAACATTTGAAGACCGAAGAAGAATTTCTCTTGAATCTTGCTCCGTTCTCTTCAAGATTCATAGTTCTAGCTTATGCCATCCTCTCATAATTGTTTTCGGTTGTGAGAATTCTTCTAATACCCGTCCGGAGCATTCCAGAGTTGTTTTCATTTCTTGATCATCCGAAGGCCATCATTTCAGAAGATTTCTTCGTTCTAAGCTTTCAGCTCTCGTTCTCCAAATCTTACCGGTGCATCATTCAAGTATCATCTAATCAGCTCGTGATCTCTTCATTCTCGTGTATCAAATTCCCTTGAGTATTTTCACGCGCTCTTTAATTCTTACGGTGATTCGTTCTCTTTTCTTCATTCATTTTAAATTCTCGCGGTGGCTCGTTCAATATTTCTCTTCCTTCGTTATCATATCAATTTATTCGTAGTTTCAATCCTACCGGTGTTTCGATGAAGACCTTCCCAAGTTTGCGCAATATCTATGTTAATCCTTTCTACGAGAATAAGTAGTATGCCAAATCCATTGCTTGTCATCAATCTAAATTGGTGAAGGCTAAGCATAATGTAATTCTTATTCTTGTTTCCTCCAAGTGATTAATTCCTTCTTCCGGATTTCGTTCATGATATCAAACTATCGGTTCCAAGTTGTTCATCTTTCCTTCCGGAGTTCCAAGTTTTTTCAATTATATCATTTCAAAGCTTCATCTAATCATTGCAAGGCTTCTCCCGGAGTTCTTTTCAACTTTCCATTTCGTTTGATCATTCTTTTATTACCGGAGTTCTTCATGGAGGCTCTACATGGTGGTTCGTCAAGGATTCCTTTCATTTTTCAATTGTTCTTCAAGATTTCTCTTGAAGTTATGATCCGTCAAGCTATACTCTAAAATAAACATGGTGCTCAACACATGTGTTGTTTTGAGGAGTTCATGCATTATTCATCTTGCATTCTGAAGTGCAATTCTTTCTACCTCATTTTGAGATGGTGTTATGTCCTTCTTGACAATTTCCATTCATGTTCCATGATTCACTTGTTGTTAAGAATGAGGTATTTTAAATCCATCAATCTCGTCGTTGGATTTATCTTGTGTCATGTTTCACCTAAAGCTTTCCCTAAGGATTTTGCTATTTATGGTGCTCATAAATGACCCAAGTTCTTCATTTGTCCTCCCGGTGAAATAAGTTTCTCGTCTCCTTGTTGATATCAATCTAATCATTTGTTTCCGTTGGTGGCAGAAGCTCACCTCATAATTTTGAGAAAGCGTTTCCATAAGCCCACTACAAGCTTATTCTTTTCGTTGTTGGTTTTTCCAACAAACTCCGTTCTAACCTTCTTGGAAGGGTACTTTCCAAGCTCATTTGTGGCAGAAGTTGGCATTTTCTTCTCCATTCTTATTTCAAGGATCTATCTTCTATTATTTATTTCTTCCGGAGGCATCGTGATGTTGCTCTCTTCACTCATCTTCTCGGTTTGTGAGGACCGTGTTTTTTTCGTGCTTATCCATTTAACCGGAGTGTCGTGTTTTCATTCGAGTTCTCTCATCTTATCAAGTTTTGTCTCCTTCCTCAACCGGAGTGCTGTCTGAAATCTTTCTTACCCCTTGTGCCATTCTTTCATTAGTTCTGGAGAAAATGTGTTGTTAATTTCATCGAGTATCCTCTCATCTTGTCAAGATCATGTTCAATTCCTTCCATTTACAGTCGGAGTGCTGCCCAAATTATATCATTCTTATTCCTTCCCTATCTTGTTTTAACCGGAGTGGCTTAAATATCTATCGTGTCAATTAACCTCAAGGTTCAGATGGTGTTCCTTGTTTCTCTTTTCTACCGGTGTGCTTTCATATTCCTTTTGATCCGTTAAGCTCTTGTTTCATATTCTTCAACCTACAAAGGTTCTCGCAATGTTCCTTGTTCCTCTTGTTGAACGGAGTGTTTTAAATTTTGTTCATCTCCGTTGTGTCATTTCCTCAAGCTTTGCGACCTCTCAAGGTTCGTTGGTTTCACTCATTTGTCAAAGAGGCAGTTAGTTTTACCTCTTCTCTTCCTCTTCCGCTTTCTCCGGTGCCATCCTAGATCTCGGGACGAGATCCTCTTGTAGTGGTGGAGTGTTGTAACGCCCCGAGACCGATGCTTCAGAAGACTTCCTTATTTTCGTGATCGCCGTGTGTTCCTTTTGGTGCTTGCTCTTTTATTTTGCATTGCATCATGTCATCATGCCATCATGTCATTAATCTTTGCATCAAAACCCAACTAAATAAATTGCATGGATCTTCGATCCATTTAAATCGAGGGAATTCACATGGTGTTTTCTCTTTATAACATATCCTCCCAATATTATTAGGGATCTATTAAAAAATATTCCATTCTTTAGGAATAAACCATAACACACTTATAGTTTAAGTTTCATGCCTTTTCCTTCTCAATTCCCGGCCTCCATCCTTGCTATAAATTCTTTTGCCACCTTCCCAAGCTCCTCCAGTAATGTTCATCTTCTACCTATAAATCTTGCTACATGTCCCAAACCTCTCTGCCTAATTTCACCTCTATTGAAGTTCTTTTGGTCAGGTTCAAAAATGACCCAAGCTTGAATTAATTGAAACTTGTTTAAATTTTCTGCCTCTAAAATTGCCCAACTCAATTTTATCAAATAGTGGGTAATTCCAGGAGCTCGAGGATATTTTTATATCTGCAAAACTCCTCTCCTAGCCCCCTGGCCTTTTTATTTTTCCTTGCAGCTGCTTGTTAGTTCTAGCAAATAAAGGGAAGGGAGCCCAGCAGCCAGGCCGGCCCATCTGCGTCATGCCCATCCATCCCTCCTAACCTAGCCCGATCCCCTCGCAGCATCTCTTCCTCTCGCTCCCGTGCCCGCCGCCACACCCGCACGCAGCCCCGATCCCATCTCTCGATCCCCTGGCCACTCCTGCATTCGCCGCTCGTGCTGCCGCCTCCTTCCAGCAAGCGCGCCTGCCGGCGTCGACCACCACCACCAGGAGCTCCGCCGCGCCCGGCTCCGGCCACCCTCGAGTGTCGCCCCGCGCCGCAGCCGTCTTCATCCACGCTAGCAGGAGCATCGCACCGTCCTCGCACGGATCCCCTTCGCCATCCACAAGGCCCTGTGCCAAGTCCTGCTACCGGGCGCCTCCTTCTCCTCCCCGTAGCTCCTCCGCCGTGGCTGCACCTTCACCACCACACGCGCATCGCTGCCCGCGCCACGACCAAGCTGGCCTCCTGCTCCGACGTGGTTGCGCTGCAGCGCGTCCTCCCTTGCTGGCGTGAAGCCTCGCCTAAGACCGCCCTGCCTTGCCTCTGCGCCGCTCCGCCCCTCGTCTTGCCGCGTCCTCCCTCTGCCTCCTCGCCATGGCCCTCGCGAGCTTCCTCGCGCTGCACCCTCGCGCTGCGCCCTCGTCCCGTTTCCCTCCTACCCGTGCTCCTCGTCCGGCCCCGCCGTCCAGCCGCGCCGCGCCCTCAAGCGGCTCGCCTTGCCGCTGCCTCCCCGCCACCCCGCAGCATCTCGTCTACCGTCGCCGTGGGTTTTCCATCAAGTTCGGCTACAACACAAGGATATGTACAACTACGCGTAATCGCCGAGTACGATTACTCACGGGACCCGTCAAGTTCATCTACGTGCGTGCACGACTACACATCTGGGATGCGTCCAGTACCTCTACGGAAGACACGACCGTCTATGAACCGTGTACGACGAACATGGCCAAAGACCGTCGAGTAGCACTACGTTGGCCAAGTACACCTTCGTCAAGACCGATGCCCGAACAAGCACCGTTGGCATGGATTGCGTCAAGTACCTGTACCGACGACCCCGAACATCTACGGAGTTTGCACGATTGCGAGATGTGAACCACTACTTCTAATACCGTCCCCGTGAACAACCACTTCCACTTCGAACGCGTTCCGCCCCGAATGCTCGCTTCAAAGGTATAACCCCGAGACGACGCCCGTGAACGAATGCGTGTGTGTTGTACGAGATGCTCGTGGTTGCACCGTTTCCGAGTTGTCATTCCATGTTCCTCCTCGTTGTCATGCCATCGTCCCGTCGGAACCCGGTAACCGGGATCACCCCACCATCTTTTGCATGTTCCGCACATCCACATCTTCGTTTGCACCGGTCGCTCAACGAGTTATTGGAACCGGGACGTTGCCATGGCATCGTTTCCGTTTTCATCGCCGTGGCACCCAATTCTTTCTGCCATGGTGACCAAATGCTCCTAATCATCTTCATGTCAACATTTTCATAAAATTGCATATACCTTGCATATGTCATCCGCATCATGATAACAACATTTAAAATGTCTACAATTGATGTTTGCATTAAAATTGCTAAATGACATATGGGGATTTTCCGGTATTGTCGTTTGTTATTTCCGGCCTCATTTATACTTGCCTAGATAGGTTGTTTAATTGTGCTTCACCCCTTGCCATGGTTAACAACATTTAATATTGTTGGTTACTTAAACAAGAGCAAACTAAATAACTCGAATGTGGCGTTTCGTCAATATGCAACTCGTTGCATATTGAGCTCCACTTAACTTGTAGTTTCGTATGTGCACTTTGCCATGCCATGCCTCATTAAACCGGACAGGCATCATACTTGATTGTGCATCATGCCATGTTTATGTTTGTGTGTTTACTTTGTTGTTTGTTTCTTTCCGGGTTGCTTCTCTCGTTAGCTTCGGTTTCGTTCCGGAGTTGTGAGGATTCGTTCGACTACGTCCGTTTGTCTTCTTCATGGACTCGTTCTTCTTCCTTGCGGGATTTCAGGCAAGATGACCACCCCTCGAAATCACTTCTATCTTTGCTTTGCTAGTTGTTCGCTCTATTGCCATGCAGCGCTACCTACCACTTGCTATTTCATGCCTCCCATACTGCCATGTCAGCCCCTAACCTTTTCACCATTCCTAGCAAACCGTTGTTTGGCTATGTTACCGCTTTGCTCAGCCCCTTCTTATAGCGTTGCTAGTTGCAGGTGAAGATGAAGATTGCTCCATGTTGGATTATGTTTATGTTGGGATATCACAATATCTCTTATTTAATTAATGCATCTATATACTTGGTAAAGGGTGGAAGGCTCGGCCTTATGCCTGGTGTTTTGTTCCACTCTTGCCGCCCTAGTTTCCGACATACCGGTGTTATGTTCCTTGATTTTGCGTTCCTTACGCGGTTGGGTGATTTATGGGACCCCCTTGACAGTTCGCCTTGAATAAAACTCCTCCAGCAAGGCCCAACCTTCTTTTTACCATTCGCCTACCTAAGCCTTTTTCCCTTGGGTTCTGCAGACTCAAGGGTCATCTTTATTTACCCCCCGGGCCAGTTCTCCTTCGAGTGCTGGTCCAAACCGAGCGATGTCTGGCGCCCCCTGGGCAACCAGGGTCTATGCCAACCCAACGTCTTGCTCATCCGGTGTGCCCTGAGAATGAGATATGTGCAGCTCCTATCGGGATTTGTCGGCACATCCAGGCGGCTTTGCTGGTCTTGTTTTACCATTGTCGAAATGTCTTGTAACCGGGATTCCGAGACTGATCGGGTCTTCCTGGGAGAAGGAATATCCTTCGTTGACCGTGAGAGCTTACAATGGGCTAAGTTGGGACACCCCTGCAGGGTATAAAATTTCGAGAGCCGTGCCCGCGTTTATGTGGCAGATGGGATTTTGTTAATATCCGGTTGTAGAGAACTTGACACTTGACCTTATTAAAAACGCATCAACCGCGTGTGTAGCCGCGATGGTCTCTTCTCGGCGGAGTCCGGGAAGTGAACACGGTTTCTGGGTTATGTTTGACGTAAGTAGGAGTTCAGGATCACTTCTTGATCATTGCTAGCTTCATGACCGTTCCGTTGCTTCTCTTCTCGCTCTTATTTGCGTATGTTAGCCACCATATATGCTTAGTCGCTGCTGCAACCTCACCACCTTACCCCATCCTTTCCTTTAAGCTTAAAGAGTCTTGATCTCGCGGGTGTGAGATTGCTGAGTCCTTGTGACTCACAGATGCTTCCAAAACAGTTGCAAGTGCCAATGATACCAGTGCATGTGACGCAACAGAGCTCAAGTGGGAGCTCGATGAAGATCTTGTCCGTTGTGTTGTTTCTTTTCTTATTGATCAGTAGTGGTGCCCAGTTGGGACGATCAGGGATCTGGCAGTTGGGTTGTCTTCTTTTCTTTTGGTTCCGTAGTCGGACCTATGTGTGTATCTCTGAATGATGTATGTTTTATTTATGTATTGTGTGAAGTGGCGATTGTAAGCCAACTCTTTATCCCATTCTTGTTCATTACATGGGATTGTGTGAAGATGACCCTTCTTGCGACAAAACCACAATGCGGTTATGCCTCTAAGTCGTGCCTCGACACGTGGGAGATATAGCCGCATCGTGGGTGTTACAGAGGAGCTCGCCATCCACGAGGAGTTATGCACGGCTCTGGAGCTGTTCAACATGGCGACCAAGTGCGGAAGAGCTGAGGAAGGGTGCCTTTCCCTCCTCGAGCTCCCTGCTACCGACCCAGAGGAGAAGAAAGCCAAGGCCAAGGACGTGAAGCGCAAGGGGGTGGCCGTGCTTGCGGCGGAGCCAGATACGAAGCGCGGCCGGGACCATCCCGAGTCGTCCAAAAGCAGCCGACCGTTTTGTGCCTTCCACAACGTACACAACCACAACACCAATGACTGTCAAGAGCTCAGGGCCATTCAAGATGGACGCTTCGGTCGATGCCCCGAGCGCAACGACCGGGGCTACGACCGAGGAGGAGGGTGAGGCGGAGGACGCTGGGACGATCGCGGCCCCCGCCAGGAGTGGCGCGACCGGCCTCGCGAGGACCGCTGGCAGGACCAACCTCATGAGGGAGCATGGTGGGATCAGCCCCGCGAGGACTGCCCTCAGGGCAATGCCGGTCTCCCACCACTGCCGCCACCACCAAGAAGGAACGACGACCACCATCAGGACGAGGGGGCTGGGGGCTTCTAGGAACCACGTGCTATCGCTTGCATATTGGGCGAAGCTCAGGCCCTAGCATCTCAGCGTATCTTCAAGCAGTTTGCTCATGAGGTGAACGCAGCCTTTCCCAGGCTCGAGGCCACACGCCCACTCAGGTGGTCCAAGTGCGCCATCACTTTCAGCTCGGCGGACCAGCTCAAGTGCGCGGCCACTGCTGGCGCCCTCCCGATGCTCTGCTCACCCGTCATCAGCAACGTACAAGTCACTAAGACCCTCATCGACGGCGGCGCAGGGCTTAACGTCCTGTCCGTCGAGACATTCGACAGCCTCCAAGTGCCATACGATCAGCTTCAGCCCACCAAGCCCTTCTCAGGAGTGACCGGCGACTCCACCACCCTGATAGGGCAGGTCCGCCTCCCTGTCACCTTCGGATAGCGCGACAACTACCGCACTGAGCTCATCGACTTTGACGTCGCTCACATCCGTCTGCCGTACAATACCATCCTCGGGTATTCGGCCCTGGCCAAGTTCATGGCAGTGACCCACCACGGCTACAACGTCCTCAAGATGCCAGGAAGCGGCGGGATCATCACAGTCCCCTGCAAGGAAAGAGATGCGGTGTGCTCCCTCGAGCGCGCCTTCCAAGTCACAGCAATCGAAGACCCTGGCAACGATGGCACGCAGTACCCTCCTGAGGCCATCCCCAAGAAAAAGAAGCAGCAACTCCGCACAGGACCTCAGGGGAGCGGCCCCTCCAGCGATACCACATCAGGATCGGCGCCCGCACCTGGGACGCCTCCCTCCCTCGCATAGGAAGGCGAGCCTGGCGCCCTCCTCGGGTGGGGCTCGGGGGCTCTCTTCTGGAGGGCCTCAGACCTAGCCAACATCACGAGGGAGGCGCTCTGGCACCACGTGGAGGCATGCTTTGCAGCACGTCTTCCTCAGGGAGACCCCTGGCAAGGAGCACCCGGCGCTCAGGAGTTCATCGCCAAGACCACTCAGGAGCTGCAGGATGCAAGAGCCATGTGCGGCGACCGCCGCCCACCTGGCACAGCTCCCCATCCAGGTGAGGATGGCGGGCTGCGCGTCTGCATCGATATCCCAGGGCTCAACAGGGCTGCATCTCAGGAGCGCTTCTGGCCTTCGCGCGTTGGGCGGTGTGAGGGTCCACCCCATAGCTACGTTCGCATGCCATTCGGCCTGCCGAGCGTGGCAGCCGCCTTCCAGCGCAGCTTGCGGAGCGTCCTGGCAACCCAGGAGGCCAGGCATCACGCAGTCCTAATGGAGGTGGAGGCGGTCCTCAAGGAACCGCCTGGACCCCCAGAGCCTCCCGAGGCTCAGGGCCCCGGCGGCTCATGAGGAGCGACCCCTTCGCCACACATCTTCAGCTACCTCAACATCCCTTCGACAACGGAACCAGGTGACATTTTCCAAGTTTATTTAACTGGGAGCGCCCCTCGGGCTACACTATTCCCAGGTCGCATGGGCCTGCCCCTATGGCATGTATCCTTTTGCATCTTTAGATTACACTGTGGGGGCGCCCCTCGGGCTGCATCATCCCCAAGCCGCTCAGGTCCGTCCCGGTGGTGTGTATCGTCCTTGCATCTATCTAAGCCAGTTCGCTTCCCATGCAAGAGTTATTTATGGTCACCCCTAGCTCGATTATCACCTACCATGGGAGCCGCACGCCGGTCGTCTTTCTTCAGGATCCTTCGCATGAGAAGACTAGGCACGATGTCTGTGCTCGGGTCCGTCCCTGCAGCATTGATAAATCCAACGGCTGAGCTCTGTCTGGCGGGCTAGCCCCGTTCACGTCACCTCCTGGGGTCGTTGGTGCTTGACCTTCTCATGCAATAGCCTCAGGAGATTCGTTCGATGCAGGTTGCCTAACCATCTTGCAGGACCACAACAACCATCAAGAACCAAGACCAGGCGCAACCCGCCTTGAGGTAGGGCCTCGTGAGTCTCGCACTGGCTCACGAGTGCCCAAACACACCTCGTCTATCCCTACCGTGCAAGCCACGTGTCAGGGCGGGGCTGTACACGCCCTGGGGGCTCCACTCAGAGGGAGCCCTCACCCACGCACCAGTGGAAGCACCACGCTCCGCGCTGGTAGTCGACACGGCCGAGGAGCGGTTATGCCCGTGCAAGTGCGGAAGCGCTATGCTCCGCACTAGTGATAAACAACTGAGGGCGGCCCCATGGCCGTATCAACCTTAGGGAGCCTCCGAGCTCAGTGTCTGGTCTCGTCGCAACACCTCCCCTCAGGAGA
Organism: Triticum aestivum; assembly: GCF_018294505.1. Taxonomy (NCBI): domain Eukaryota; kingdom Viridiplantae; phylum Streptophyta; class Magnoliopsida; order Poales; family Poaceae; genus Triticum; species Triticum aestivum. The sequence continues at coordinate 248,718,066 of NC_057799.1, forward strand.
GTTGCGCGAGGGGCCTGGGCACGTTGGCTGCGCTCGGGTCACGCCCAAGCGTACGCCACCCTACCAGGTCCCTCGGACCTGGTCATCACGCGCCCCTCCCGAGCGGAGCCTCGGCAAGGGAAAAGGTCGTTTTAGCGTCAAGGGGGAATCCTGAGCATCGCGACTCAGGAAACTAACTGGCCACGTAGCCTCTCACCCCTTGGTCTCGTCCTGGTGATCCAGACGACCCAACGGCGGCTGAGGTATGCGCGGGGTTGGGCCCTACCGACGTAGAACACTAGACCTACTCCTGCGTCTCCTTCCTGCAAGTTGTTTGCGCGTCAAGGGGGACTCCTGAGCATCGCGACTCAGGAGCCTAACTGGCCATGTAGCCCCTCGCCCCTTGGTCTCGTCCTGGTGATCCTGATGACCCGACGGCGGCTGAGGTATGCGCGGGGTCGAGCTCTGCCGATGTAGAACGTAAAGCAGACAGGAAGGAAATCGCGGAACTCAAATAAATATTACAAGACATATTGTTCTCCAAATACCAAGCATAAGTTTAAATGCCCCCACGAGGCATGGTACGTATTGCAGATGCATAGCAGGAAAGAAGTCGCAAGCAAGTCATCCATGCACGTCGCCGTCACATGCAAGAGGTGCCCCTTCGACGGCAATGTTGCCCTCACCTACGCCACCTGCCGGAGTTGTAGGTTCGGCAGCACCACCTGTCGAGGGCACAGGGTCGAAGGCGCGGAACTTCTTCAGCAAAGCTTCCACCTGGCCCTTCATGGCTTCGGCTGCAACTGCGTAGCGCTCCTCGTCCACAGGCTCCAGCAGCTCGTCGAGGTTGGCGGCAGGATCATGAAGATGGAGGTGGCTGAAGACGCGCGTCAGCGGGGCCGAGGAAAGTGTGCAGGCTTCTCCCTCCACCAAGGGGCCGATTCCACCCACGACCTCCTCAAGCGCCTCGACCAGATGAGGAAGCAGCTGGGTGTGGCCCTCGTTGTCGATGGCCAGCGGCTCCTCCAAGCCCTTCTCGTAGAGTGCCCGCAGCGCCATGCGGGACCTCTCCTCGAGGGACTTGAAGGCCGCGCGGTCCTCAGCCAGGACCTTCGCCTTGGCGTCAAGCTCGGCTTTCTCTGCTTCCATCTTCCGCTTCAGCTTCTCCAGCCGGCTGCGCTCCATGGCCTGCGCCTTCGCCAACTGCTCCAGCTCGGCGTCGCGACCCCTGACGGCGTCCTCTCGGGCCTTCATCTTCTCCTCCTCCGCCTTGCGGCCTCGATCCTCGGCCGCACGCTCGTTGTGCATGGTCTTCAGCTCGGCCTCCAGCGACTGACAGCGATCCTGGGCGGCCCCGGCATCTTTCAGCGCCACCTCGTGAGTGGCCGCGGCCTAGGCGGTGACCCACTTATCCTTCTTGGAGGTTGCTGTGGCTTGGCTCAGCGCCGCCCGAACGGACACGTCTGAGTGAAGCCAGCCAGAGACCAGCTCCAGGAGCCCGGCTACCCGGCGGTGGTCGGCGCCCCGAAGATCCTCTCGCAGCAGGGTCATCGCAGAAAGAGGGCGCTTCAGGACGTCAGGGGAGGCAGAAGGATCCGATGTCAGCAGTGCGGCGGGAGGAGGAGGAGGCAGCGTCACCACCATGGCTTGGGAGGCTAGGAGCTCCTGAGCCTTGGGGACCCCAGCAACTGAGCCAGGCGTTAGCACCTCCGGAGCCAGTGGGCAGCAGGGGCCGCCTCCTCTTGAAGACGCTCCCCCAAGCCTTGCGAGGACGATCGGGCTGGAGAAATGCGAGCGCTGTCACTGCCCTTCCCCACGGAGGGGGGTGCAGCCGCCGCAGGCGATGGGGTCCCGAGCAATACCACCGCTTCCTCCTTCCTCCTCTTCGCCGCAGTGTCGGCCTGTTGGCGCAACTAAGAAGCATCAAGAATCAGTAGCAGAAGCAGAAACAAGACAGGACAAGAATACTTACTAGTCCACCGCAGTGTAATCTCTCTGCTTCCTAAGCTTGAAGCCTAAAAGCTTCAAGGCCAGTGGTGCGGGCGCGTGAGCACTAGGAACGGAAGAAGAAGTAGCAGGTGGGTTGGAGGCAGCTCCGGGCAGCATCAGAACAGGGGCGTCATCTCGGGAAATCAACGCCGACCTTCCTCCCGTCGGAATTGTAACCGGTGACCTCCTCCGGGGACTGGCCTTGGACCTCGAGGAGCCACCGGCCGCATGCAGCTCCCTCCTTTCCAGGGGGACATCGGCCTCGTAATCATCATCAGGCAGGGTGTGGAGGATGTCGGCCTTGCGCAGAGGAGAGGTCTCCCCCTTCCCCTCGCGGGTAGCTTCCGAGTCGCGCTCCTCCTCCTCCTCTTCCTCCTCCTCCCCTTCGCGAGACTCGTCAGAGGACACGTCCACCGGAGCCATCGTCACCGGAACACTCGAGGGCGCAGGCGGCACAAGCCCGCGCCCGTCAAAGACGGGCATGGCAGTGGCGATCTCCGCCCCATCTGGGCTGCGGAACAAGGGAACGAAGCAGTCTGGCGGGTACCCTTGGTCGTCCCCAACCAAGGAGCTAAGAGTCAAGTGCAGTTCCTCATCAGAAAGGGGCTCCAAACGCAGACGGAGGTCGCCCCCTTCGTCTCCAAGATTCCACAGGGGGCGCGGGGCGCTTGGAGGGGAGCCACGTGCTGCGCCATGAATTCTTTGGCGATCATGGCCCCCATCAGCTTCGCCGTCCTTGAGTCGCCGAGCTCCAGGTCGGCAGTCATCCTCTCCAGCACCTGCGTCGCCCGGGGGTCGGTGAGCTTCGCGCGAAGCCATACCTCTTGGGACACAGGCATCTCTGTCGGCAGCACCAGCCGGAGGTGGGAGCACTTGTCGTCCATCAGGACCCACTTGCTCTTGAAGCCTTCGGCCTTGGTCTTGTTGGCCGCGACGAAGCCAACACACCCAGAGCGGTAGCCCTCCTTGATCCGAAGGAAGAAGAAGTGGCGTAGCAGAGCCACGGACGGCATCACTCTGACATACGCCTCCCAGTAGAAGGCGAAGATCGACAGGAGGAGGACGGAGTTGGGGTGAGGATGGAGAGCGTGGATCTTATAGTAGCTGACGACGGAGTAGAAGAGGTCGGAGAAGGGGGGAACCAACCCGGTGATGATGCTACTCATGAAGAAGGGGTAGAAAGTGCTGCCAGAGGCCTCAGGCTCGGCGGAGCTGGCCCGGAGCACGGTCTTCCTCTTCTCGTCACCCTCCACCGTCATCAGGCGCACGGCGGCAAGGTTCTTCTCCAACACGCTTGGCGCATCGAGCGCGGGCTCGTACAAGGATGGCGGAGGAGTGGCCCAAGCTTTCTTGGGCGCCATCGGTGGCATGCTCGAAGGAGGATCTGGGTGGATCTGGAGTCTCTAGAAGCGAAGGGCAAGAAAGGGGATCTGGAGCAATACAAAGGAAGGCAATGAAGGCAAATACAGCCCGTGCTAGTCTTTTGTCAGTCGGGCAGTTGCTGAGGCGGCGCGGGGAAGCAGAGACGCCCACGTCCCATCAATCGCCACGCATAAACCAAGGCCGCGGGCTGTTGGGGACCGCGGTGCTCCGCACTTGCCCTTTGGCTTCGCCTCGAAGCCAAGTTCGAGCGCGCCTTGGGCCCAGGGGCTACTGTCGGCGTCCTGGGAACGGGGGTCCCCAGACTTGCCTGCCTGCAGCCCACAACATGGCTTCACCAGCGGCCCCGTATGGCCCATCTTCATCAGCAAACACTCAAGACCTCGCGAGGGGCCAAGCCTTGCGAGGCGAACGACGCAGGACCTCCTCGGGGGCGGCCTCACCATGCTGGCTCATGAGGGGCGGAGAGATCAAGGCAAGGTGCACCTCGCGAGGTTTCTATGATGCAAGCCATGACGACCGAGGCCAGGCGGGCACCAGGTGGGCGCCAGTGCACACAGTGTCCTTGTTTCCTCTTTGGTGCTAAAGAGGCAAGCGCAAGACCAGCAGAATGGAAGGACGGAGGTCACCGTGGAGCCCAAGATGGCGTCACCACCAGAGCCTTTGGCAGGTAAAGACCACCTTTAGTCAGGATAACTTGTACTAGTTGTCTCCCTTCAAATTTGGTCGTCGTTGGATCCCTTCCCGCCAACATTTAGGAAGAGGACCAGGGCCTCTATAAATAGGGCTAGCCACCATAGTAGGAGGCAACTGATCTTGGGCTATTCAGATCATCCTCATCCACACAAACTCACCAAGCACAAGAGCACCTCCCCTCGGGAGGCTGTTCTTCCCTTGTAACTATTCATCCTCAGCCCAATAGGCAATCCACCACACCACACTGGAGTAGGGTATTACACCACATCGGTGGCCCGAACGAGTATAAACCTTGTGTCCCTTTGTTCTACGAGTTCGACACGCTTAGCCTTGAAATCGCGGTGAGGGTGAGTGATAGGGGGAGGAGAGATCTTCGTGCGCACCCCAGTGTTCGAACCTCAAGGGTTTTTCCGGAACCCGAAATCCGACAAAGATCATCACACTTTTATTTACTTACAACTCAAGAATTACAACTCGATACTTAGAACAAAATATGACTCTATGTGAATGCCTCCGGCGGTGTACCGGGATGTGCAATGAATCAAGAGTGACATGTATGAAAGAATTATGAACGGTGGCTTTGCCACAAATATGATGTCAACTACATGATCATGCATAGCAATATGACAATGATGGAGCATGTCATAATAAATGGAACGGTGGAAAGTTGCATGACAATATATCTCGGAATGGCTATGGAAATGCCATGATAGGTAGGTATGGTGGCTATTTTGAGGAAGGTGTATGATGGGTGTATGGTACCAGTGAAAGTTGCGTGGCACAAGAGAGGCTAGCAATGGTGGAATGGTGAGAGTGCGTATAATCCATGGACTCAACAGTAGTCATAAAGAACTCATATACTTATTGCAGAAATCTATTAGATATCAAAACAAAATACTACGCGCATGCTCCTAGGGGGATAGATTGGTAGGAAAAGACCATCGCTCGTCCCCGACCGCCACTCATAAGGAAGACAATCAATAAATAAATCATGCTCCGAATTCATCACATAACGGTTCACCATACGCGCATGCTACGGGAATCACAAACTTTAACGCAAGTATTTCTCAAATTCACAACTACTCACTAGCATGACTCTAATATCACCATCTTCATATCTCAAAACAATCATAAGGAATCAAACTTCTCATAGTATTCAATGCATTTAATATGAAAGTTTTTATTATATCCCTCTTGGATGTCTATCATATTAGGACTAAATTTATAACCAAAGCAAATTACCATGCTATTTAGAAAATCTCATAATAATATAAGTGAAGCACGAGAGTTCATCAATTTCTATAAAATAAAACCACTACCGTGCTCTAAAAAAGGTATAAGTGAAGCACTAGAGCAATATTGCCTAGCTCAAAAGATATAAGTGAAGCACTACGAGCATTCCAATAAATCAAGATTCATGCGTGTCTCTATCAAAATGTGTGTACAGCAAGGATGATTGTGGCAAACTAAAAAGCAAAGACTCAAATCATACAAGACGCTCCAAGCAAAACACATATCATGTGGTGAATAAAATTATAGCCTCAAGTAAAGTTACCGATAGACGAAGACGAAAGAGGGGATGCCTTCCTGGGGCATCCCCAAGCTTAGGCTCTTGGTATCCTTGGATATTACCTTGGGGTGTCTTGGGCATCCCCAAGCTTAGGCTCTTGCCACTCCTTATTCCATAGTCCATCAAATCCTTACCCAAAACTTGAAAACTTCACAACACAAAACTCAACAGAAAATCTCATAAGCTCCGTTAGTATAAGAAAATAAATCACCACTTTAGGTACTGTTGTGAACTCCTTCTTTATTTATATTGGTGTAATATCTACTGTATTCCAACTTTTCCATGGTTTATACCCCCGATACTATCCATAGATTCATCAAAATAAGCATACAACACATACAAAAAAGAATCTGCCTAAAACAGAACACTCTGTAGCAATCTGGATATTTCGAATACTTATGTAACTCCAAAAATTCTGAAAAATTAGGAAAACCTGAGAAATTTGTTTATTAATCTTATGCAAAAATAATCAAGTCAAAATCACTCTTATGTTAAAAATGAGAATTGTTTTCCTGAGCGCAAAAGTTTTTGTTTTTCAGCAAGATCAAATCAACTATCACCTTAAGCTATCCCAAAGGTCTTACTTGGCACAAACACTAATTAAAACACAAAACCACATCTAACCAGAGGCTAGATGAATTATTTAAAGCAAAAATAACCTAAAAAGCAAAAACAAAAAATAAAATTGGGTTGCCTCCCAACAAGCGGTATTGTTTAACGCCCTTAGCTAGGCATAAAACACGAATAGATCTAAGTATTATCATCTTTGGTATGCAATCCATAAGTGGCTCTCATAATACATTCATAAGGCAATTTAGTTTTCTTTCTTGGAAAGTGTTCCATACCTTTCCTTAACGGAAATTAAAATCTAATGTTTCCTTGCTTCATATCAATAATTGCACCAATCGTTCTAAGGAAAGGTCTACCAAGAATAATAGGACACATAGGATTGCAATCTATATCAAGAACAATGAAATCTACGGGCACACAATTCCTATTTGCAACAATAAGAGCATCATTAATTCTTCCCATAGGTTTCTTAATAGTGGAATCCGCAAGGTGCAAATTTAAAGAACAATCATCAAATTCACGGAAACCTAACACAACACATAAAGTTTTTGGAATCGTGGAAACACTAGCACTAAATCACACAAAGCATGGCATTCATAATCTTTAATCTTAATCTTAATAGTAGGTTCCCACTCATCATAAAGTTTCCTAGGGATAGAAACTTCCAACTTAAGCTTTTCTTCAAAAGATTGCATCATAGCATCAACAATATGTTTAGTAAAAGCTTTGTTTTGATTATAAGCATGAGGAGAATTCAACATGGGTTACAACAAGGAAATACAATCTATTAAAGAGCAATTATCATAATTAAATTCCTTAAAATCCAAAATAGTGGGTTCATTGCTATCTAAAGTTTTGACCTCTCCAATCCCACTTTTATCAATTTTTGCATCAAGATCTAAAAACTCCGAATCAATGGGACGCCTTTTAACTAAAGTTGACTCATATCCAGTCTCATCTTTATCAAAATTTATATTGGAAAACAAATATTCAATAGGAGTCACATCAATCACTTTAAGATCTTCATCATTATTTTCACGAAAACTAGAAGAACACGCTTTTATAAACCAATCTTTCTTTGCACGAATCTTACCGGTTCTTTCTTTGCACTCATTAATGGAAATTCTCATAGCTTGGAGAGACTCATTGATATCATGCTTGGGTGGAATAGATCTAAGTTTCAAAGCATCAACATCAAGAGAAATTCCATCCACGCTTCTAGCCAAATCATCAATCTTAAGCAATTTTTCTTCAATCAAAGCATTGAAATTCTTTTGCGAACTTATAAATTCTTGAACACTATTCTCAAATTCAGAGGGAGTCTTATTATAATTTCCATAAGAATTGTTGTAGGAGTTAAGATAATTATTACAGGAATTACTAGGAAACAGCCTAGGATTAAAATTACCTCTATACGCGTTATTACCCAAATTTGTTCCTACCAAAAAATTCACATCCATAGATTCATTGTTATTCTCAATCAAAGTAGACAAAGGCATATCATTAGGATCAATAGGAGCACCCTTGCTAGCGAATAATTTCATAAGCTCATCCATCTTTCCACTCAAAACATTAATCTCTTGAATCGCATGCACTTTTTTACTAGTGGAAGATCTTTCGGTGCGCTATTGAGAATAATTGACAATAATATTATCTAGGAGTTTGATAGCTTCTCCTAACGTAATTTCCATAAAAGTACCTCCCGCGGCAGAATCTAAAAGATTTCTAGAAGCAAAATTCAATCCAGCATAATAGTTTTGTATAATCATCCACAAGTTCAAACCAAGAGTAGGGCAATTTCGTATCATCAATTTCATCCTCTCCCAAGATTGTGCAATATGTTCATGATCAAGTTGCTTAAAATTCATAATATCATTCCTAAGGGAGATGATCTTAGCAGGAGGAAAATACTTGGAAATAAAAGCATCTTTACACTTATTCCCTGAATCAATACTATTTTTAGGCAAAGATGAAAACCAAGTTTTAGCAGGATCTCGAAGTGAGAACGGAAATAGCTTAAATTTAACAATATCATTATCCACATCTTTTTTCTTTTGCATATCACGTAAATTAACGAAATTATTAAGATGGGATGCGGCATCTTCATTGGGAAGGCCGGAAAATTGATCTTTCATAACAAGATCCAGCAAAGCGTTATTAATTTCGCAAGATTCCGCATTAGTAGCGGGAGCAATCAGAGTACTAATAAAATAATTATTATTGGTGTTGGTAAAGTCACATAATTTGGTATTCTCTTGAGTCATCGTGACAAAGCAAGCAATCCAACACACGAGCACACAAAAAGCAAGCGAAGAAGACGAACGGAAGAGGGGCCAAGAAAAGGGAAATATGTTTGAAAATCATTTTAGAAGTGGGGGAGAGTAAAACGAGAGGCGAATGGCAAATAATGTAATGCGAGAGATGAGAGTTCATGATGGGTACTTGGTATGTCTTGACTGGATGTACATTTCCTCGGCAACGGTGCCAGAAATTCTTCCTGCTACTTCTTGAGCTTGCGCTGGTTTTTCCCTTGAAGAGGAAAGGGTGATGCAGCAAAGTAGAGTAAGTATTTCCCTCAGCTTTTGAGATCCAAGGTATCAATACAGTAGGAGACAATGCTCAAGTCACCAAATACCTGCAAAAACAAACACCAACTTGCACCCAATGCGACAAAGGGGTTATCAATCCCTTCGGGTTATTCGCAAAGTGAGATCTGATAGAGATGGATAAATGGTAAAGTAATATTTTGGTATTTTTGGTTTATGGAATGGAAAGTAAAAGATTGCAAAGGAAGTAAATAGGAAAATAAAATTGTAGATTGGAAACTTACATGATGGAAAATAGACCCGGGGGGCATAGGTTTCACTAGAGGCTTCTCTCAAGATAGAAAATATTAATTTGTCTGAACAAATTACTGCCGAGCAATTGATAGAAAAGTGCAAAGTTGATGATATCGAAGGCAATGATCATGAATATACGCATCACGTCCGTATCAAGTAGACCGACTCCTAGCTGCATCTACTACTATTACTCCACACATCGACCGACTCCTGCCTGCATCTAGAGTATTAAGTTCATAGAACAGAGTAACGCATTAAGTAAGATGACATGATGTAGCGGGACGGACTCAAGCAATATGATGAAAACCCCATCTTGTTATTCTCGATGGCAACAATACAATACGTGTCGGTTCCCCTTCTGTAACTAGGATCGAGCACCGCAAGATTGAACCCAAAGCTAAGAACTTCTCCCATTGCAAGGAAAATCAATCTAGTTGGCCAAACCAAATAGATAGTTCGAAGAGACTTGCAAAGATATCAAATCATGCATATAAGAATTCAGAGAAGATTAAAATAACATTCATAGATAAGCTGATCATAAATCCACAATTCATCAGATCTCGGCAAACACACCGCAAAAGAGTATTACATCGGATAGATCTCTAAGAACATCGAGGAGAACATGGTATTGAGAACCAAAGAGAGAGTAGAATCCATCTAGCTACTAGCTATGGACCCGTACGTATGAGGTAAACTACTCACGCTTCATCGGAGAGGCAATGGTGTTGATGTAGAAACGCTCCATGATCGAATCCCCCTCTGGCAGGACGCCGAAAAAGGCTCCTAGATGGGATCTCACGGTTATAGAAGGTTGCGGCGGTGGAAAAGTGTTTTCGTGGCTCTCCTCGTAGGTTTTGGAATATTTGAGAATTATATTGGCGGAAGAAATAGCTCGTTGGAGTCATGAGGGGCCCACATGGGTGGGGCCCGCACCCTACCCCCTGGGCGCGCCTCCCGACCTTGTGGCCACCTCGTGGCTTCCCTGACGTGTACTCCAAGTCCTCTGGATGTCTTCTGCTCCAAGAAAAATCATAGCAAAAGTTTCATTCCGTTTGGTATTCCTTTTCTGCGAAACTCTAAAATAAGGAAAAAAACAAAAACTGGCACTGGGATCTAGGTTAATAGGTTAGTCCCAAAAATAATATAAAATAGCATATTAATGCATATTAAAACATCCAAAACAGTTAATATAATAGCATGGAACAATAAAAAATTATAGATACGTTGGAGATGTATCACTCTGTTCATGCAGCTTCTTCCAGCCGGTGGCCTCCTCCTCCATTTCGGCGAGCACCTTGAGGAGCGTTGCATTGTCACCCATGAGTTGCTAGACGAGGCCGGTCGCCTTCTCAACCGAGGCATCGCTAATCTCGAGCAGCTTCATCAGGTCATCGACCAGCTCCTCCTGCTTAATTAGGCTAGCGAGAATGTCGTCGTCGCTGGCCAAGGACTTCACCACTGCCAGCTCGTCACGATTGCCGATGCGGCGAGTGCGGTTGTGAGAGCCCTTGCATGCCGGTGAGAGATCATTTGAGGGCTCCGCGGCGCGCCAGGACATCACTATTGCGGCTGCCATGTAGCGGTGGGACCTCTCTAGTGCTTCTGCGGCCTTGGTCTTTGCTCCCTGGTTATATGTCGACCCGAAACTCCTCCTACCGGTATGGCAAATAACTGTGTTTTGGGTGATGAGGAAAGGAATTGTGAAGTAATTTTCGAGTGGGTCATTTTTATAGCCCAGTGCTAAGTGGGAACACATTTAGGTTTGATCGGTGTGAACATATTTGCAATTACTTATTGCGTGGTAATCTAGAATGTGACGAGAAACAAGCTCAAAATTTATTGATGGTTCTGGGCTCGAAGACCGAAACGGTTCCTGGCTATCGTACATGGGCCCGCATTCTCAAACGTGTACGTATCTACCCATTATCACACACAGTCCAGATATCACCATCGTCTCCGATGGATGGGCTCTCGCACCTCCCACGCGGTGCCAGAAGGTTGACCAGAATTGCAATATACAGGTGTGGTTGCTTGCCGTTCAGGCGGCCGTGGCGTGCTCTGTTCGCGTACCCCTGCGCACTCTGCTCATCGTTGAGGAGGCCGTGGCGCGCTCTAGTTGCGTCCGTCCGCGCGTTTTGCTCGCAATTGAGGCGGCCGCGGTGCGCTCCGCTCTGGCGTCCCTGCACGCGCTCTGCTCGCCGTTTAGGCGCCAAGGCGCACTCGGGCCGCGTCCCTCCGCGCGTGCTCTGCTAGCGATTGGGGCCAGCGCACGATCATGTTGGGGAAGCTTTAGTTATTTGATCTCAGATTATGTTAGTTAATTATATGCCGGTATGTGTGGGTAACTAGTTAGCAAGTGGGTCAGTAGTGAGTCACCGCCGGCGGCCATTACTGTGCTTATTTATAGCTAGCAGCTGGCTAGGGGATTGGGGATTTTACAATTCACCCTTGTGGAGCACGGGAAGATTAAGTGGAGCACACAACCCGACAACCGTATGCGCTGTCACGTGTTACCACACACGTGTAAACATAAGTAAACGTATGTGTAACTTACTAATCATCACACACGAGTACTCGCACACGCATCATGTGCGATACTCCTAGCCATCGCAAGCAACTAGTTTGCATTTTGTAAAGCTTTTTCTACACACAGAATCGCACACGAATTAACTCTAGTAACAGTCTGTGTTATATTTTCTCATCGCAAACAGTTCATCCGAGTGGGCTATTTGCCGTGTATCACACACATCTTGTTTACACGAATCGTTCGTGTTCTTTTGGCTCAGAGCAAACAGTCCATCTATGTGAACTGTATGCCGCATATCACACACATCTTGTTAAGTTGAACCGTTTCTATTGTGTTGCCTAATCGAAAACAATTCATCCGAATGAACTGTATGCTGTATATCTCACACACCTTGACCTCACTAACCGTTTCTGTTGCATTCCCTAATCGCAAATAGTTCATCCGAGTGAATTTTATGTCATATAACACACACACCTTGATATGGCTGCCCGATTCTGTTGTTCTGGCTCATCGCAAATAGTTCTTCCAGATTAATCGTATACCACGCATCACACACGCAACTAAAATCTGTATCGTGTTTGATGTCTCCGCCATGGCAAGCATTTCGTGTCATTTTTTATGATTATTTTACATCGCCATTTGTGATTAATGCATCACACACAGTTTCGTCAAAGGGTCTCTGATTGGACTATCGTGTTTGGACCATCCTGCGGTACTGTCTCCTACTCTTTGCCGGAGTCCGCCACGTAGCCATGGACGTCGATGGTGGAGGTGAGTTCTACGATCGACATAGATGGTCTGGCCTCATGGTCACTATGGCCCAACGTGAACATCATGGAGCAGCCGATGATGACAGCGTTCTAGTCCATGATTGCATGTGTTGCCTCCACTTTCGCCTCCAATGAAATCTCATGAAACAGGCGGTCACACTCCGCCTCTTTGACGCTGAGCTACCACCACTCGCGGGGGATGTTACAGGCTCTGTACACAGACTCGTACAGTGCCCATTGCTCATCGACAAATCCCGGATCCTCGGCGACCATGGCCGCTTCAACCTACTCACTCGCCTGCTCCCTGAGGATTTGGACCTCCGCCAGTTGGTGGTGCTCGACGAGCTACAGGTTGTAGCGCTACTCCTTCTGCAACGTCCGGAACATTGACACCACCTACGCCTCTGGCTCCACCTCCACCAAGACGCTGTTGAAGTGCGTCTGCGCCTATTCCATGGTGAACTGGGTGACCTACACGGGTGAGAGCTCACTGTCGGATTATCGTCCTCCGAGCTCTCCTCCGGTGAGCTCGGAGGTAGACCCTCCTCTATGCATTTTGTGCGTCGGGCCTGCCAGTTGTGGATAATGCCTGTTATCTCATGACGGCCCCGCAAAGAGAGGTGCTTCCACCACTCTCCGCCGCTCGCGGTCACTGGTGCGGAGGTTGTCATGGCAGAAGGAGGAAGGAAACCGGAGGTGTATCGGTGGTCATGGATGAGGGAGTAAGGAAGCGGAGGTGGTGCGATTTGTGTCATGGGAGGTCCTATTTATATAGCGAGCGCCTGCTAGGCCAAGTGGTGGTTTGAATCCGGGTGCCCGGAGTGGGTTTCTTGGTCGCTGCCCTGTTCAATACCGGGCAGGCCGATGGATGGGCCGCCGGCTTCAATGCAGTAAGAATCCGGCCAGTCGCCTCATCTGGTTGTATCACTCTAAGTGGCGCAGGCGGTGCTCCCAATTGTCACACTGGTTCAATACCTCGTGGTGCGGAGCACCCTACGGTCATCCCCATGGACACTACACCAACTCACCAAGGGCCAAGTGGTCCTATGACAAGAGCTCGTGCATGTACCATTGAACACGAGGTGAACTTGCTCCTTAGTGATTCTCACTTTCGTACTTCTGACATGGCTACTACGTCAAATGAATGTGCTATGTGTGATTAGGTACCATGAAGGCGGCCATGGAGCAGCTGGGAGCAATGGACAAGGTAGTACTGAAGCGGAGCAAGAGGATCAAGAAGGATCCAGAAGCTACAGGCACCGGACGTCCGGTCCCCCACCAGACATCGAGTATGGTGCACGAAGGCAACACCCCGGGAAAACAAATTGAAGAACAAACCTACAGTGACCGGACGTCCAACAAGTACTAGACATCCGGTGGACGCAAGCGAATGAACATCGGGCCCTCACTGAAAATCCGGTGTCCCGTATCCAATACCCAAATGGTGATAAATCAATAGAAGTCTGAAGACCACCGAATGTCCGTACGCCCTTGAGCCACCAGACATTCGGTCCATTAGAAGCCACCAGACATCCCGCGAACTACCGGACGTCCGGTACTTCCTGCACGCAGCCACTAGGGTTTCAGCCCATATATCCCTCTCTCACACCCTTGGCACCAGATCGTCCGAGCTGGGAGCCGGACGTCCGGCCAAGTGCAGACTTGCACTCTTCCACTGTGACGCCTCTGATTCAACGGCACACTAATCATACACGCAAATGTGTATGATCAAGATCAAGGACTCACGGGAAGATATCACAACACAACTCTAGACACAAATTGAAATTATACAAGCTTCATATTACAAGCCAGGGGCCTCATGGCTCGAATACATAGCTTGATACACAAGAGTCAGCGAAAGAAACAATATCTGAGTACAGACATAAGTTAGGCAAGTTTGCCTTAAGAAGGCTAGCACAAAAGTAACAACGATCGAAAAGGCAAGGCCTCCTGCCTGGGGCCTCGTAACTACTCCTGGTCGTCAGCAGTCTCCACGTAGAAGTAGGCACCCTCGGGGCACTAGTAGTCGTTGACGGGGGTGGCACCTGGCTCCTGGGATCCACCATCTAGTTGCAGCAACTGGAAAGAAAAAAAGAAGGGGGAAAAGGGGTAGCAAAGAAACCGTGAGTACTCATCCAAAGTACTCACAAGCATCGGATCTATACTAAGTATGCATTGGTATCAAGGGAAGGGATGTATCTATGGACTGAACTACAGAATGCCAGAATAGAGGGGAAGGCCTAGCCTATCGAAGACTAGCATCTTCAAGCATCTTGCAACATTCAGAAGAGTGCAGAATAGCATATATTATAATTAACAAGCATGTTGTAGTATTAATGCCCAGAGATCCTTCCTCGACTCCCTGCGAGAAAACAATCCCGGAGCCATCATATCAATCACATGTCTCAAGTATCCATTTCTAGTTGTATTAGACCAGGATACAACTCCGAGCGTCCATTAACGTGGACACGGCTATTCGAATAGATAACTGCCCTACAGGGGTGCACCATATTACCCAATACGCTTGATTACTCTGGTTGGACACACTTTCCTGGGTCATGCCCGGCGTCGGAAGATCAACATGTCGTAGTCCTGCCTAGGCTCAGCAGAGAGGTCCCCGCCGGTCTACATCCTAAGCACTCCAGGGTCTTGGGCCCATCGCCATTTGCATTCTGGGTCGTTGCGAGCAGCGCGATCTAGGCACCATCTCTGTCCTGGATGGCGCCGGCCCAGCCGTGGTGCAATGCTGAACTGGACGTCTAACAGAGCTTTGGGCTGATGATGCCGAGTGCTCATAACTATTCTGGCGTGGTGGTTAGTGCGTAAAGGCTAGTGGCCAACTCAGATCAAATACCCAAATCCTTAGTGTATTAGGAGCTCGAGGAGACGAGCGGAGACGAGCAGAGACTCACGATCATGTGACCCCGTCACCCCGTCTCGAGGAAATATGGCAAGGGCCAAGCCTCAACCCTCTCACTAGGGCGGTCTACCTGCCCGGCCGTGCCTTGTAATTATCTCGCGGGTGCTCTCCGGGCCCACCCGACTTTCACATCAATTCATGGGTACCCCTCAGGGCTGACCCGGCTATCCAGAGACTATCGGGAACTCAGGTCCACCTCAAACGGGCTGGTACCGCCTGTCCCTTCAGTCCCGCAGTAACAGTAACATGGGGGCTACAGGTAAAGGTAATTGTGTGTCCGTAACATCAAAGGGCAATCCGAGGAATCACCCTCAATGGAGTCCACTCGATGTAATTCTCAAGGTGAACTTAGGAGGAATCACCCTCAATGTTCACACTTGAGGTGTTGCACGACAGAGTTGTATCGGGAGTGGTGAAGGAGGAATCGCCCTCGATGACCACGACCAATTAGCTACATTATAGAGTTATCGTCAAGAGTGCGTTATGAGGTATCACCCTCGGCACTTGATAGTAGCTCTACAGAGGGGCATGATGTGATGTGTCGGGCTGGTCATCCACTACTAGGGAAAAGCCTAGCAGTAGCGCCGGCTCCCGCGCTACTAATACGGCGCTACAACTAACTTGTAGCAGTAGCGCGTGTTGACCCGCGCTACTGTTATACATGGGTAGCAGTAGCAAGCTTTACAGGAACGCGCTACTGCTAATAGCTGCAGTGCTTTGAAGTAAGCAGCGCTACTGGTAAGAGCGCGCTGCTGCTAACTTTATTCCCCTCGCTACTGCTAGTTTTATTAGTTTCTGATTTTTTTTGCATATTTGTTTTGTATTTGAACAGGCTTTATACAATAATCTCTAGCATACACACATACAAATGTAATCATAGCATACACATACAAATAGTCGCATCAAATCATGTCATCATCATAATCATCATCCAACACAAAGTGGTCTCTCGTCATCATCTCGAAAATAGCGATACAAGTCTTGAATACTTGCAACTACATCGTCATCCATCTAAACAATGATATACGCAAGAAGATCTATCACTATGAGTGAGAGCAGAACTATGCAGCACATGAGGCGGCGGTTATGAGTCCTCTCTCGTGCTAGTGTGAAACTCAAGTAACTAGCTTCTGCTTCTTGTCTGCTTTTGAAGCCTTTATGGCTGGCACCCGAGACCCGCTCCACTTGCGCCTGACACTCAGGCCATTTGTCGTACACTCCCGGAACCTTCGCTTTGTACACGACAGAGCACTGCTTCTTCGCCATAAAGAATCTAGGTACCTGTTAGAGATGCATCTTCATCAAGAGAATGTACAATCATATGCAACAAAATATACTTGAGAACACGAAAAAGAAAGGGTTAAAACTAGATGCAACATATAGTAAACATATAAATATTCAACGCAGCTTCATCGTACGCAAACTAATTAACTAGAGGTACGCATGTCATCATACCCAAACTAACAAAGTAGCGTTACGCAAGTTCGGCAGGGACCGTGGACATCACAAAGTTTCATCGCTACAGAAAGTATATAAGTTCAACCGACACATGTCATCATCATTGGCATAGTAAATCACTAGAACTTCCATCCTTCCATATCATCGAGGATACACCCTAGCTTCTTGAACGGCGCGAGGTCCTGACGTTGCATGCCTATGTGAGTTCGGACGTCAGTTCGCGATATAGGGCCATGGTGGAACATCCCCTTCTCTTCGATGACTTCTTTCATGATGATCGTCGCAATGTCCCTTTGGATGCGAAAGAAGTCATATTTAATTTTATAATCCGCTTCTAAATGGAGGTAGAATCCATCGTTCTTGCTTGGTTTTGGGACATGGATGCAGCAGAAGTTAGTTTTATGTGGGAAACTCATCTTCTTATTCCTTTGTTTCCTGATCTGCATGTGGCCACCCCTCATGTTGAAGCCTTGGAGAGCATCATCTAGAATATTCATTACGTGGGTTTAGTCCTTCTTCTCGTAGTTTCTGGTAGGGTCGAAATACACGACGTGGGAGACTCGTGGGTAAAGAACGATAAGGACCACCCGTTGCTGCGGGGAAAAATACCTCAAATTATTCTCCATCTGAGCGAGAAGGAATGATTAAAATGTACGAAAGGGTTGTACGGCACTGACTTAGTGTGGATGATAAGGATGAGGACAATTTCCTGGTCCTTGTTCTGTACCATGAAGTTTTCAAGGTACTCCCTAGCAGTTTTACGCTCAAAGTCACCGAGACTCAAGAAGGACTCGTGCATGTAGTATGGATCCGCCATACAGATTTGCGACACTTCTTCTCTCTTCATGATGGAGCTCATATGTAGCGCAAAAAGGCGAACGATTGTAAAATCGAGCCGCCTTGTTAGAAACATCTCGAAGATATGCTCAAACCGCAGGAAGAACACCTCCGCAGACCGTGTATCGACGTAGCACTTCCCCTCAGGCACACGAGCCGCATATGTCGGATATCCTAGATCCTTCGAGGCTAGTAGGCTTTTCTCAGTCGACAACACATGGTCGTGCAGTCTCCTGAGATCCCTTGATATTTCCTCCAGCGGTTTCGGTGGTAGCATCAGCTCGCCCGTGACAAGGAACATGGCGGCACCATTGACGGGTACACGCTCTTCAAAATCCGCCGTCTGGCTGCTAGTGCTTTGGCTTGTTTGTAGGCAACAGAGCCTTTCTTCGCCTGTCTCCACCTCTCCTTTTTCTTGGGCTGACCTTCCAGACCCTTCCTTAACCCTTGCTCCAGTGTTGTCGGGCTAAGCATTGTACGACCCTCGGCTAGTTGAGCCTATGTTGAGGCGACATCTTCAGGCGTGTCCTGCGAGGATTGCATGAAGAGAGACTTCTTGCAATCAACCCTGTTAGGACGTTCCTGCCCGGTCAGATCATCCATCTCCTCATCAGCATGCTGATAGCCCGAGTCGTCATATGGATGACTCATCATATCTAAGTCATCGTCATAGGCGCCTGTATTGAGGAACCGAAGAGGGTCATCCGCGTCCATCTCATCATCCATTCCTTGTTCTACGGGGGCGACTACATTGGCCACTATTGGACCCCCTTCCTCGCGTCGTCCGCCGCTCTCACCAGGCACTACAGATGCTAGTAATTGCGTAGGCGGGGTGGTGGTGTTCATACCTGCTTGTTGATGTGTGGTTAGTGGTGTGCTCTCGGCCGGCTCCAAACGAAGAAGATTCTTCGGCCATTGTAGAACCCAACCCTTGTAGTTTCCAAGCCGCGGCGGGGTCTCGTCGTCCTCTCCCCCTAGCCATACTGCAGGAGTCAAATCCTCGTGCCTCGATTTCACACTCGACCAGGTAACCCTGAAGTACCCACCGGGGATCAGCTGGCCATGGAACGTGAGTTCCAAGGGCTTCTTTATCACCGCCTTTCCCACGTCCACCTTCTGGCCTTTGATCAAGTAGAGTACGGTGCACGGGGTTTCATCGGCCTCCAAACACATGTCTACGGCGTAAAACATCCGAAAGGCAACGAAAAAGGAATATTCTAGATATATGTTGGTGCGACATGTAATTACCATGAGGGCGTCAAGCTCAGCCAAAGACGAAGACCCGCCTAGCGCGCCTGAGACTGTGGACGGGCTGCTATGAGCGGGAGCAGGCGCGGTTGCGTGAGCAGGTGATGGTGCGGTTGTGTTGTTCACCGAGTTGCTCCCGACGAAGCTGGGCATGGGGAAATCATCTACTGTCTTGTCTAGATTTTCCTTCGTACAGTTGATGATAGCCGGGATCAAGTTAGTAGCGAAATCATTTCTGCAGGCATCTACAGCTGCAGCGACTGTCTGCTGTAGGAACTCATTTTTCTCCTCAGCTGCTTTTTTCGCATCCTCAGCTAATTTTTTCCCGAACGCAAGCTTCACCTTCTCGTTGATGTTCACCTGACTAAACTTCTTTATCTGCTTCTTGGCCTCTGGGCCCTCATTGTAAAAGACCTCCCACATGGCGCTGTCTCCAGCGCCGTGCACACATCCATATTGTGGGCACTGGTCCAAAGGGAGTCCCTTAAGTTCGTTCAAGGCCCGGTTGAGATGGGTGTCCCACTTGGGCCTCATCGACAAGGACAGGCTTTCGGTTGCAAGCTCGTGTTGCTTGTCCTGCAGAAGGAACATGAACCAATTACGAATGTGTATCAACTTGATCAGAAGCTAAATGTAAGGTGGTAAAAGAATAATTACCAGTATTCTAATCAATGTCCTCATGATCGGGTTCGTGTAAAAACCCTTCTTTTCCTTGTCCCACTTGTGGCCGGCCCTGATGAAGTCACGCTCCAAGGGGTTAGTGAACTTCGCGAAGGGGTCTGGGAGACCCGCGGCTTCATATTCCGGGTCCTCCTTATCCCATATGGGCCTTTTGCCAAGGTAGCCACGGCTTTTGAGGCGTTGGTTCCCCGTGTTCCTTTCCTGAAGGCTCTTGAATTTGGCAGCCTTAGCCTTGGCTACCTCGGTAGCACAAGTGTCCTTGAACTTTCGGACCTCCTCTTCCGTAAGTGTCAGATTTTCCTACAGAATCTTGGACAGGGGTTCCTCAGCCTCAATAGCTCGTTTCACCCTCCCTTTCCAGGAGGCCAAATCATTGCTGAACATGCCCATGGCATGATTGTTAATATTTTTCATCTTCGGATCATCCCACGGGTGTTCTATGCCATCATCCCGGTCGGGGAACTTGAATCTCTTATGCAACTTCGTCAGGAGCAACTGCCTCAAATGTTCTTTACCCCTTAAGTCATCGTCATTGATGCTTGCGCATTCCCATAGGATGCATCCCACTTGGTTCCCATAGCATTTGTGAGGTTCTTCCGGCTCTAATGGCTCAAACTTGCCAGGGGCCATCTTTGTGATCACCAGTCGTCCGATGCCGAGTTTGTTTGGTTTCTGTATCCTTTGCTTCTTCTGCTTCTTCTTTTCGGTAGCGGCTTCGGCACCGGTACCTTCACCGCCGGTCTCAGGTATGAAAGTTTAGTTTCTCAGCGTGTTTTGAGTGTGCAGGTCACGCAAGCTGAGCAAAATCAGAGGCACAATTTGTTACATACAAAGGGAGTTGTGAAGGAACATTCTGTTGGTGTCATCATAGATGGAGGGAGCTGCAACAATTTGGCTAGCATTGAGATGGTGGAGAAGCTGTCTCTCACCACAAGACCACATCTGCATCCTTACTACATCCAATGGTTCAATAACAACGACAAGGTTAAGGTAACACGTACTATTCGTGTGAATTTTAGTATCGCTACATATGCTAATTATGTTGATTGTGATATGGTACCCATGCATGCATGTTCCTTATTACTTGGTAGACCATGGCAATTCGATAAAAATTATGTACACCATGGTAGAAACAATCAGTATACTCTTGTTCATAAGGATAAACATATTACTTTGCTTCCTATGACTCCTGATTCCATTTTGAAATATGATATTAATCGAGCTAGTAAAGCAAAATAGGAGCAAAATAAGAGTGAAAATCAGATAGTGGCAAAAGAATTTGAGCAACAAATGAAACCTAATAATAAACCATCTAGTGCTGCTTCTAAAACTAAATTGAAAAGTGGATGTTTACTTGCCACCAAATCTGATATTGATGATCTAGATTGCAGTAAATCTATTTGCTATGCTTTTGTGTGCAAAGAGGCATTATTTTCATTCGAGGACGTGCCTTCCTCTTTGCCTCCTGCTGTCACTAACATTTTACAGGAGTGCACTGACGTCTTTCCACAAGACGTACCACTGGGATTACTATTCGAAGGATTGAGCATCAAATTGACTTAATTCCCAGTGCTTCGCTGCCAAACCATGCGCCATACCGTACCAATCCAAAGGAGACAAAGGAGATTATGCGTCAAGTACAGGAGCTGCCCGACAAAGGTTATATACGCGAATCTCTTAGTCCTTGTACTTTTCCTATTATACTAGTGCCCAAAAAGGATGGTACATCGCGTATGTGTGTTGATTGTAGAAGCATTAATAATATTACTATTCGTTATCGTCATCCTATTCCTAGGCTAGATGATATGCTTGATGAATTGAGTGGCTCTACAATATTCTTCAAAGTTGATTTGCGTAGTGGATAGCATCAAATTCGTATGAAATTGGGAGATGAATTGAAAATAGCATTTAAAACTAAGTTTGGATTATAAGAGTGGTTAGTCATGCCTTTTGGGTTAACTAATGCACCTAGTACTTTCTTGAGATTAATGAACGAAGTTTATGTGCTTTCATTGTTCGATTTGTGGTAGTCTATTTTGATGATATACTGATTTATAGTAGATCTTTGGAAGAACATTTGGAACATTTACGTGATGTTTTTATTTCTCTATGTGATGCATGTTTGTTTGGTAACCTTGGGAAGTACTCCTTTTGCACCGACCGGGTATCTTTTCTTGACTATGTTGTTACTCCAAGGGAATTGAAATTGATAAATCCAAGATTGAAGCTATTGAGAGTTGGCCGCGGCCCAAAACGGTCACACAAGTGAGGAGTTTTCTTGGACTCGCTGGTTTCTATAGGCATTTTGTCAGAGATTTAAGCACCATTCCTGCACCTCTCAATGAACTTACGAAGAAGAGTGTGCCTTTTATTTGGGGTACCGCATAGGAAGAAGCCTTTAAAGTATTGAAAGATAAGTTGACACATGCTCCTTTACTCCAACTTCCTGATTTTAATAAGACTTTTGAGCTTGGATGTGAGATGCTAGTGGAATTGGATTAGGAGGTGTGTTACTACAAGATGGTAAACCTGTTGCATACTTTTCTGAAAAATCGAGTGGGCCTAGTCAGAACTATTCTACTTATGATAAAGAATTATATGCTCTTGTTCGGACTTTAGAAACATGGCAACATTATTTATGGCCCAAAGAATTTGTTATACATTCTGATCATGAATCTTTAAAACATATTAAAAGTCAAGCAAAACTGAACCGTAGACATGTTACATGAGTTGAATTCATTGAGACTTTCCCTTATGTCATAAAACACAAGAAGGGTAAAGAAAATGTTATTGTTGATGAATTGTCTCATCGTTATACTATGCTTTTACAACTTTACTTTAAAATATTTGGTTTGGAGACCATCGAAGATCAATATGTGCATGATGCTGGATTTAAAGATGTGCTGCAAAATTGTAAAGAAGGGAGAACGTGGAAAAAGTTCGTCATTACTGATGGATTTGTGTTCTGTGCTAATAAGCTATCCATTCCAGTTAGCTCCGCTCGTCTTTTTTGTTGCAGGAGGCACATGGAGAAGGATTAATGAGACACTTTAGCCTCAAGAAGACAGAGTACGTACTTGATACATATTTCTTTTGGCCAAAGATGAGACGGGATGTTGAGCGTTTTGTTGCCCGCTGCACTATATGTCAAAAAGCTAAGTCACGACTTAATCCTCATGGTTTATATATGTCTTTGCCTGTACCTAGTGTTCCATGGGAGGATATATATCTATGGATTTTGTTTTAAGATTATGATGAGGACATGACTACCTAGGATATGACCAAAAATATTGTATACATGCATATTTGTGAGGTTATTTTTAATGCAAACTATGCAATAATTTATTTATGTTATCCAGGACTTTTTGTGCCATGTCTAATTGCAGGTGTATAGGACATTTGTACAATCCACATATGAAGATAAGGGAAAAGGAGAAGTTTAGGTGTTGTTCTAAAAGTCCTCTCACGTCAATTTTTAGGGCAAGAGAAAATAGAGTTCAAGTCCCATGCATTCTGGACTCAGATTCGGACTACACAGACATACCTTACTCAAAACGCTAAGAACTCTTTCATCCGGACTCTGAATTGGGTGATTCCTTTTTCTGTTGGAAAGTAGATTTCGTGATCTTTCCAACCCAATTGGATTCACCTTCAAATTCGTCCGAAGAATTGAGTGATGAAACAATCTGACATTGCAGCAGAATCCGAGTCAAATTACAAGTCCAAAGGTGTTGCATCACCTCCACTCGGGCCCATGGGTCTTGTACGACCTAGGGTTAGTTTTGGGCTGCCTTGGGACGTCCTCCCACCTTCTTGGCTGCCAAGCCTTGCTCCTATATAAGTAGATTGTAACAGCCCCAAAATTGGGTTATCAATTTTTGTGCTGTTATTCTCTCCTGGCACTCATTTTCAAAAATTTCTCCTGAGTTTGCTGGATGACCCTGAGAAAATTTTGTCATTTCCAACCTTTCAAAATCCTGCTCATGTCTTTTTGAGTGGGCAAGACCTCATTTGCATCAGCTCAATTCCTCTAAAACCCTAATTCCAAATTTTTGGAATTTGGATATGCCCTTGTGATTACGAAGGAGCCACCATTTTCCTTGTTCTGTTGATCCTCCCAATTGATCCCAGAGATCATCCTATCTTTCTTAACCTTGGATATGCAAAAATATTGCTAAGTCCAATGCAATATTTCTGAATTATGATTTATTCCTTTTCTTGCCTTTCTGAGGAATAAAATCCAAAGGCATATCTAGCCATCTCCTAAATTCATGAGAATTGGTGGAGTTGATGCTTATGCCTAATCCAAGCTCTGGCAAGTATATTGGCTATAATTAAATAAGGAAAATTGCCTTTTCCTATTTAATGCTAATATTGCATTTCTGCCAATTTCCAAAGGAACTACTATTTTTATAGCAGAGAAAATTCCCACATAAATTGTGGAGCTTGTCCTTGCTATATAATCACTAGTTCCATCCTAATATCATGATTCCACAGTTCAAAATTTGGCACATGAATCCAATGCAAGTTTCTGCCTTCTCAGAAATTTTGCAAAGGAAGTGCTTTATTGCTAAGTCCAATTGAGCTGCAATTCGGCAGCGTGTTTAAAATAGTTAAATAACCCATGGATACCAAATATGAGCTCAATCCATTCACCCTAGCTCCCTGTGCAATTTTTCAAAGTTTCTGACCAGAACACAAGTTTGTGAAGGAAGTACCTTCATACTGTTTCCAAATGGGATGAAACTTTTCCATCCTTTCAATTATCTCAAATCATTATACTCCACCCAAATTCAGTTCATTTCATTGAACTATGTGAGCACATGAGCAATTCTTGTTTTCTGTCCAAATTTTCTGTTTGTGAAGCAAGTGTATTTTATCTTGCTCCATTATGGCTGATAATTTTTCCAGGCCTTCTCCTACTCATATAACCTATCTCCACAAGATTGTGGCTCATTTCACTTGAGCAATTGCCCTGATGATTTTTCTGAAGTTTTTGGACAGAAATGATAGCTGTGAAGGAAGTACCATTTTGGTGAGTCTATTTGGTATGAACTTTTTACAGCATCATGGTATGTTCAAATCATCAGGCTTTGCCAAGTTATAGCGCAATCCATCACTCCTAGTGAGTGTTTCATCATGATTAAGTTTCTGGGTCAGTTTTGGTGGTTGCAAGCCTCCCGGACATCAAGTTTACCATTTACCCTCTCTGGTTTAATCTCTAGGATGTTGCCATGTTTGCAACAGCAAACTTGTGGAGCTTGTTTCAGTCATCTCCATTTGTCTCTGCTCGATCTTTCACCATGGTAACACTCCACGCTGGAAGGACTATGCGGTAGACATGAATTTACATCAGTTAAAACCCCAGAGCGTGCCATGGCAGTGGTGACCACGCGTGTAACCAGCCAAAACGGTGGTCTAGCCACTATGGTCGTCGGCATCGCTGCCCCGACCGCCTCTGGCCTCGCCATTAATGTCCAGTAGCCCCCCTCGTCGTCGTCTTCCCTCTGGACTGCTGCCCCCTTCGTTTTCTTCTCTGGAGAGCTGTGCCAATGACCGGAATAGTGCGCTCCTGTGCATCGTCGTCTTCCTCACCGATGTCTTCTTCCTCCGTTCGTCCGCACGCCTTCCTCGTCTCCATGACCCTCTAGCGTTCTTCTTGATCCCCCTCGTCGCCTTCCCGTGCCTCCCCGTGAGCCTTGGCCGCGCCTGCGCCCTCGCCGGCGCACGGACACGTCGCACGCCGCGTGCCACCTCGCCACCCTTCCCGAGCTCTCCCGCGGCTATAAGTAGAGCCCTCGAGCTCTTCCGCAGCCACAACGCCTCTCAAAGCCTCCCCACTCGCCTCGGAGCTCCACATCTCCCTCCATGGCCGAATGGCCGCTGCCGATCCCCCTCGGTCATTCTCTCTCTCCGGCCGTCCCCTGCCCAGTCTGAGCCCATGGATGGATGTGCCACTCCCCGTCGATCCTCCCTGGCTCGCCGCCCCTCCGCTCCCCCCACCAGAACCCCATGCCCACTAGAGCCCGAAGCCCTTCTCCGCCGCGTGCCCTGCTGCTTCTTCTTCCGCGCTCCTCGCCGGTAACCGAGCCCACCAGGAGATGCGCCTCGTTCTCCTGAGCTCGTGGGTAGGTCGGACGTCGCGAGAGGTGGCCGGACGCGCCGGTGATCGCCGTCGGGGTGATCCTATGCCGCTGCCTCGCTCGACCCCGAGCATGAGGAAGAAGAAGGCCAGGCGGGCCCCGCCTGCGTTGACCCTGCCTCTGGGCCCCACATGTCGGCAAGACGGGGAGCGCCACGTTGGATAAGTGGACGCGCCCCAGGCGCGAAGTCGTTTTCCCCACGCGAAAGCTATTGCTGGATAATGCGCTTTCAATCACCGAAATCGTATTCTTCCTCTTCTTCGGGTTAGAATGCGCTTTCCTTTCTGGAAAGCGTATTTCTGAGAAAGACGCGATCTGTTTTTCCGCTAGGGCCCCGTTTGTAATGATTTTCTTTACAGATTGGTCCCTGATAGTTAAACGGTCATATCTTTTTACCCACAACTCCAAATGAGGTGAATCCAAAGCCCACGTCTTTGTTTCGTCGAGCCCGTTCCGTTGATGTCATTTTCATAATATTTTCACACAGTGAAAATGACCTTTTTGCCCTTGCCCATAAACAGCCCCCTCCGAGAAGGAACTGTTTCCGGCAAATCTTTTCGCGATCATTTCGCACTTCTTTCCGGAGTATTTGTCGACCCCCAGGCAAGCCAACCTCTTATCATGAGCCCCGAACTTGCATGTTGACTTTGCTTGCACCTTGTGTGTGTGTAGTTGAAGTTGTTTTATATCGTTTTCATCGGCAGTTATTTCTTTATGCCTACCTTGCATGCTTGTGTTTCATGATACCTTTGCCATGTTAATTAGAATGTTATTATTAATAATGCCATGCCACTACTATACTTTATTTGCATGTCATCATTATAAACTGTTATGAGGATTGTAATGCACGGTTGATATACTATTGTCGTGTCCTTTTTGTTATAGTTGTGCACTTGAGGAGTTTAATATTTTATTCGTCCATTTGTGTGAGGCATGTTGCACTCATGTTAAATATGTTCATGATGATGGAGAAGGAAATAAAATGACTTAATAATAACAAACCTCCTCCGTCATCGATGGGATCGAGTCATAGTGCCGCCAAACCGAACTTTTTCAGTGCAGTCACATTTGCCTTATGGGAGGCCTTAATGCGAGCTATTGTCGTGACCTCTCGCCGGTGCCTCCCACTAGGGAAGGTTATGGGCGTGCTTACCCTGATCAGGTAAGCGGACATAACCTTGTGTGCTCATTTTTTAGATTTTTGGTACCAGTCCCCGAGTGGGAGTGTCCCCGAGTGGGAGTTGACCACGACGGTGGTCGGGGTGTCTTTGGTAGACACGGGGCCACCCAGGACCAGCCCGTTGGGGATTGGGTCAGAGTGGCCGGGAGAGCGTCATGGCAGTAGGTTGGTTTCGTCGGAATGCCGTTCGTCCACCCGAGTGGGATGACGAGGCCATGGGTTCCGTGGTGTGGGTACAGTGTGCTACCTCTACAGAGTGTATAAAGTCTATCGATAGCAGCAGTTCGTAGTAGGTCCCACTATCAGGTCTTGGTCGAAATGGAGGATAAACCGAAATAATTAAGTTGGTAAATAAATATGTGATAACAAGAATATGGTAACTTGAACTATGAGATAGTCGTGAGGAGTCATGACGATATTTTGATGACGAGATAAGTGGTTGTGATCGCCGTAAGGATCACGGGCCAAATATTGGTCGTGGTTGTGATCGCCGTAAGGATCACGGTTGGAGACCAAGTGTTGGTCGTGGTTGTGATTGCCGTAAGGATCACGAGCTGTTCTTGAGAAAGACCACTTTGGTGGTGTGTTTGTGATCCAGAGATGATCACAGTTGATAAGAGAGTCCGAGGGACTTGGTGCACAAGTTTGGTTGCATTGCTGGAATAATATATCATTATTTGCATTTAAAGAACCAAGATAGACCAGAAGATGATTGCATAATGTTAACATGCTATGTCTGCATTGGATATTATTGGTAGTTTATTTTCAGCATAGTTTCTTGATGCCATGCTATGCTTTGATTGACATGTTAAGTTATGCCATGATTGAGATAAAATTCTATGTTTTGCTATTACAATGTTATAATCATGTTCTGATATGCCATGTCATTGCCATGTTAGTAGATGTTATGATTTTGTTCATGCTTAGTCGATTTTTATCATGCCATGTTTAGTAATTGATATGAGATAGGGTGTTGCATGCGCTCGGTTCTTGCTTTGTCTGCAGCTTGTTTGGAATCTATGTATTTGGTTGTCTTGCAAGTACATTCAATGTACTGACCTGGCGTGTCATGCCAGTTTTGTAGGTCCTACCCGTATTGCTCGCTTGATCCGTCGTGCTAGGCCGTAATCTTGCCAGTCCTGTGAGTTGTGGAGCCCGGCCAGAGTTGTTATGCTGCCAAACCAAGACTTCTGCAGCCATTTTTATCAGACTTCCGCTGTCATTTAATAGCCTTAGGGCTATGCCATATAATTATATTCATCAATGATGTAATCTCATATATATGTATTTGATGAATATTTTTGTACCTGGAATGCTGTATTATGGACCTGTCGTGTGTCAGGTGTTATCCTGGGCTGACGTGCGAAGGCCACCTGCTCCATGCGGATCGGGGTGCCACATAGATCCATCTAGTAGCTTTTGTTTGGGGGATTTGTTTAGTAAAAAATTACTCATTGCAACTTCGTGTACTTCGTTTGTGTCTAACGAACAGACCAAGACTGCTTTATCCCCACCTTTATTAATACTTCATCTATATTGGCAATATTCAGATTGCATTATCATATCCTTGCTTGTTCATCGATTGCGTGCAGGAATAGACGTTCGTGGTCAGGCTGATCGTGCTTCCAGCATTGTCAGTAACCTCAGGAGAATGGTTTTGCAATTGCTAAGGCGCAACATCATGCACGTTTGTGGTCAGATCGTCAAAGTCAGCTCCACTAAATCAATAGTTATCATCTCATCGAAAGATCGGGACCCTCGCCCCTGCCAAGTGGTATCAGTTTTCAAGTTGCTCGTTGAGAATTTCTAGTTTTCCCTAGATTAGATTTATTTTCTTACCTATTGTCCAAGAAAAAGCCCCCAAAAAAGTTAGATCTGTTTATCCTTTGTCCAAGCTAGTCTGAGCCTTTGCATTCTTTTCATTTTTTGCATTATTGAATTATCGGTTGCATCGTCGTGTCGAGTTGCTGGTCTTAGTGTCTAGTTCATTTAGAGTTTCGAGTTGTGTCCACATTAGTCACGCCGCCACTACATCGTTATTTCTTCCGCTGTCCACCATCCCATCCATCAATTTCCACCAAGTGCTACCCACCATTCATTGTCATAATAATAGTTGCGGTCGTTCACATCTTCACTTGATCCAATCTGCATCTTATCTAGTTTGTTTTGGAAAGAGGGAGAGAGAGAGAGAAAAAATACAGAGAAGAAAAGTTAAAAAAGTCAAACAAAGAAAAGGAGAGAAAGAAAAATAAAAAGTGTGAGGAAAAAATAGAAGAAAAAAAACAAAAGTCTGATCTATTTAGACTCAATCTCGTAGCTGAATTCGGATTGGAATCTGTTTCGTGCACTGTTCAGTAAAATAGGCATATCTTCCTCATACAAAGTCCGTATTGGCTTCGTGAGAACTCAAATTAAAGCTATCGATGAGTGCATCTAAATAGTTGCGGAAGCTTGTTCATTATTTGACACCTCAAAATCGGCTTCTAAATTGGTCTTTTTGCCCTCCGAAGTTCGTGAACACAGCTTGTTCCAGTTTTCAGGCCAGTTTTAGAATTTGTTTTACTCCTCATATCAACTCGGAATTGAGTGATTCATTATGCTTTTCAAAGCTTGAGTTAGTGCCATTCTTGAGAAAAATTATCAGAAAATTGGCAGAAACATTTCCAAAGGAAAGTTCGAGAGAAAGTTGTTGGTATATCCTGCTTGGCAGTTGTTTCACATCATTATCTTTACAGCTATTGTGATCTTCACTTTTATCTTGCTGTCCAGAGCTACTTCATATCCTTTATTGATGCTAGTTGTGCTACACCGTGACCTCATTGGTGTTCTAGGCTTGCATCTCTATTCCGGTCTAGCCTAGGACCAATACAGTACCGTCATTGAACGTTTATTCAACATTGAATCTCTGAATTGAATATTGCTAATCTTTTGCTACCATATATTTAAGCCTTCCAAGCTCCACATATTTCTACTTCGTGTATACGTACGTTCCCCTGGCAATCGCTTTACTCAATCTTCGGAGTTATTTGACATCGCTGGTTGCCGGTCACCACCTGCTGCATGGTAAGAACTTGTAAGATATTGATATTTGCTTTACTATGAGCACTTTACCACCACATCCTAGTAGTTCATAGGAACATTATTCTCGAATTTTGTTTCTACTAATCATGACAGGTTTCGGAGATAGAAGTTCTTGGACAACGGACACATCTTCACCATCACGAGAGGTGGGACAACACACACAAGCACATGGTCAGGTTATCTCTTTACCGTCATTTGATGGTAGACTTAGTCCTGCTATTTATCTAGCTTGGGAGCTTGAAGTAGAACAAATTTTTAGTCACCATGATTTTTCTGAACTTGATTGAGTACGGGCTGCCACTAGAGCATTTACTGGTTTTGCTTCTGTTTGGTGGAGTGTGCATTGTAAGAAAAACATTGATAACCAACCCAAAACTTGGAAAGATTTGAATGTTGTATGAGACAACAATTTTTTCCTCCTTACTATCGTCGTGAATTGCTTCGCAAATTGGAACAATTAAAACAAGGCAGTAACACTGTTCATGCATACTACCAAGAGTTCAAATCTTGTATGCATCATTATGACATAGAAGAATCTAAGGATGGTATAATGAATAGATTTTTTGGTGGTTTGAACCATGACATTCAAGCAAGATTTCATTATAATCCTCGTTGCATTACTGGTATGTATGTTCGCGCTTGTACCTTTGAGAGACAAATATAGGAGGATGCATTGGGTGCCTACAACAACTACTATTCCATTTCATGCTCACCACCACTGGTTGGTTCCTCCACCGTTGCACCTACTAGAGCAGCCACACCTAAGATTGTGAGCACGTCATCATCTCAAGAGTATGGTACATTATCATCGTCCGTACCTACATCAGCTACGTCTTTGCGATAAGGTAACAGTAAAGGTATTGATGATATAACTCCACAAGACAATGATGCATGCCTAGTTAACTTGAATACATCATGTGTTGAGTTACCTATTGATTTGAGCACACCACCTATTTTAGAGAATCGTGTTAGTTAGTGTCATGAATGCGTCATGTGATCAAACAACTGAAATATCAAGAATTTTGAGTGCACCCATTGAATTAATTGTTGATGCAAAAGAACCAATGTTTAATCATTTTTGATATGACCTCTAATCTTGGTGATGTATCTACTTATTGCATGTTTGCTTATTTAAGCATGTTGTAGCATGTAAATTTGATGCAAGTAAGGTTTATTCACCAATGTTGGGATGGTTTAATGATGAACATTGTCAATCCTTTGATATGAATAAGAGCTTCACTTATATGTGCAAGTTGAGTTGCAATATTTTCATGCCTTCTACTTCTTGTGATAATATTTTGGCTTTATATTTTATGAACTACGAAAGCTACTCATGTATACATGTGTCATATGTGCAAAACCAAGGGAAGTAAAAATGGATGACATACACACACACACACAGATATATATATATATACATACATACATACATACATACATACATACATACATACATACATACATACATACATAAACACTATTCTGATCACGGGATCAGAATAATATTCTGAACACAACCTGAACTTCCTGAGTTACACAACCTGACCTTCCCCGAGTGCTAGGTTGAACTTCAGCTAAAGAGTGTCCAAATGGGGCTTGCGATATACCGTTGGAAAGCTATGGACACGAGTATCATGACACACGTTAAACTTTTGGCAAAATGTAAGCGGTTTAAGAGCAGTTTTGAAAACTGTTTTTTCTTCATACAAAAAACGTGAATCGTATTTTCGATCGCATTTCAAAACCGTTTATCGGAATGAGGCAAATAATATGGCATTGGAAAGCTGCTGCAAAACCGCTCCTTCACATGTTGAAAGTTTTCTATAATTCCCTATGGATAAAGAGTAATTTGGAAAATCATAGAATTTTGCAAACCGAATAGCCGAGTTCGTATTTTCGATGTCATTTCTAAATAGCTAATCCAATTGAGGCAAATAATATGGCATTGGAAAACTTATGAAAATGCGCTAATTTTTCTTGTTAAAAGTTTTTTCTAATTTTCAACGGCTTAAAAGTAATTTAGAAAACGGTACAAGTTCTACCGTGTTCCTATTTTTGAGCTAATTTTTTAACCGTACGTCCGAATGCAGCAAATAATATGGCATTGGAAAGCTTGAGGAAATGTGAAACTTTTTGATATATATTGTTTCTCCCAATTCTTTACGGGCTTAAGTCAATTTTGAAAATGGATAAAAACGTATTTTCGTCGTAATTTCTACAAACTTTACTGGAATGGGGCAAATAATATACCGTTGAAAAGCTACAGAAAATGCAAAACTTTTTCATCTTGATGGTTTTCTCTGATTCCTAACCATTTTCAAGTAATTTTGAAAATGGCGAGATTTTGCGTTCTGGCTTTGTCGCAAAATAGATTCTCCGAAAATGCACCGCGTGAAGAACTTGAACTTCTCGGCATCTCTACGTGAACTTCACTCTGTTTTGCACGTGCTTTTTTTTCTCGTAGCTGTCCATCCACTCACCGGAATTGTGCAAGTGATATCGAGATGGAAAGCTGCTGTAAACATGCAACTTTACCGTGTTGATCATTTTTTCATACTCGCAACGGTTTTGAAAGTTTTTCATCTGAAATTCATTCAGTGTAGTAGTTGAACTTCGTGTTGTTTTCTCATTGAACTTTTGTGACGTATTTTCGTTTATAATTTCCCATCCATTCATCAGTGTTATACAAATGATATTCCTTTTGTACAAATCTCTCTCCCAATAATTTTTTAACTTTCTCTGACTCGGGACTTGAACTTATAAGAACAAAACTTTTAGTCTTTGCTTTATTATTTTTTAATACAAAATGCACACCGTGTAATACATGAACTTCTGGCAGCTATAAATCTGAATTTCTCTCGGTTACGTGAGAATACCTGAATTTTTTATGAATTTTAATTTGGATTTCTTAATATTTTTTGATGAATTTTGAAGCGCTCTATTTTTAAAAGATGAACTTCTTGTTATTTTATTTTTGAAATTCTTGTTTCAATTTTTAATAACGAGGAAAATCTGAGTTTTCTATAATCATCGAACTTCTCCATCTTTTTAATATGGACTTCCTGGTTTTTTTTCTTAATCTTTTTGTGAAATTTTGAGGCGCTCTATTTTTAAAAGTTGAAGGTCCTGTTATTTCATTTTTGAACTTCTTGTTCCATTCTTTAGTAACGAGGAAAAACTGAGTTTTCTATAATCATCGAACTTCTCCATCTTTTTAATTTGAACTTCGTGGTTTTATTTCTTTTAGTAACGGGAAAAATCCTGAACTTTCTGGGTTACAAGCCAGAACTTCCCTCTGTAGGAACCCGACCTTCGGGCTATCTTGGCAACTGTGTCTCCCCACGCGTATTATTCTCGTTAGTCGTGTTCTATGTGATGTAAATGTAATCTGCAAACGATTTTTAGCAACTAAATGCCCGTTTTAAATAGGAATCTCGCTCGTTGGCGGATTTTGCTCTCGGGTCATGATGAAACATGCCTCTGTTGCAATTTTACTACCTGAGTTGTTCGACCTGAATTTCCCCCTATGCTAGGTTGAACTTCTGCCAATATTGCCCAAATGGGTTGCGATATACCGTTGCAAAGCTATGGACACCAGTATCATGACCCAAGTTAAATTTTTGGCAAAATGTAAGCGGTTTAAGAGCAGTTTTGAAATCCGTTTTTTCTTCATACAAAAACATGAATCATATTTTCGATCGCATTTCTAAACCGTTTATCAGAATGAGGCAAATAATATGGCATTGGAAAGCTACTGCAAATCCGCTCCTTCCACATATTGAATGTTTACTCTAATTCCATATGGTTCAAAAGAATTTTTTGAATACATAAAAACGTGTTTTAAACAGTATACATGATAATTTTAAACTGTTCATCGAAATGTGGCACATAATATACCGTTGGAATGCTTATGAGTAGCAGCAAGTTTGTCATGTAGACAGGTGTTACAAATTTGTTGCCGTTTTAGAGCAGTTTTTAAAATGGCAAAACAACGTTGTTTTTTGTCTTTTTTTCAACATGTAAATGTACGACTGACATCTCGCGCATGAATTTTGAACTATGCTAGGTAGAGCACGTGAACTTCTTGCAACAAACCTTTTAAGATTTTAATTTTATATTCTTATATTCTTACGTGAAACGCATTTCGTGTAGTAGTTGAACTTTCCGTTGTTTTCACCTTGAACTTCTGTCACGTATTTTTGTTCAACCTCTCTCACAAGAACTTTTGAACTTTCTCGGGCCAAGCACTTGAACTTCTAGCAATAAAACTTTTAGCCTTTGCTTTTTCATTCCTGTTATTAATACAAAATGCACACCGTGTAGTACGTGAACTTCTATCAGTTATCAATCTGAACTTCTCTCAGTTATTTGAAAATATCTGAGTTTTAATAGATGTTCAACCGCTCTACCTTTTTATTTTGAACTTCATTGTGTATTTTTTAAGAAATGTGAAAATTGGTGGTTTTTTAGAAACATCGAACTTCTTCGTTATTTGAAATTGAACTTATTGGTTTTATTCTTTAGTAAATAGAATTTTTTTGATTTTTTCAAATAAATATCAAACTGCTCCGCTTTTTCAATTGAACTTCTTGGTTTTATTCTCTGGTAACGTGAAAACCTGAGTTTTTCTATATACATCGAACTACTCTGTTTTTTGGAATTGAACTTCTTGGTTTTAATCATTAGCATTTGGGGAAAATCTGAGTTTTTATAAACATTAAAGAACTTCATATTTTTTTAATTTTGGACTTCTTGGTGTTATTCATTAGTAACACGAAAAGTCCTAGTTATGTAATAAATATCGAACTGCTCAATTATTTAAAGTTGAACTCCTAGGTCTTATTTTGAAAAGAAGGAAAATCTGTTTTTATAAACTTTTTGAACTGCTAGATTTTCTCAATTTGACCTTCTTGATATTTTAATAAACATTGAACTTCCCCATTATTTAAATTTGAACCTCTAGATTTTTTTGTATGACGGGGAAATTCCATTTTCTCTATAATTTTTGAGCTGCTCTATTTTTAATTTGGCATTCTTGGGTTATTCTTTAGTAATGGGGAAAATCCTAATGTAGTAATAAACACTGAACCACTCTGTTATTTATATTTGAACTTCTAGGCTTTTTTTAAAACGGGGAAAGTCTGTTTTCTAACTAAACTTTTTCGAACTATTTTTGTTATTTTTAGTTTGGCCTTCCGTTGTGGATATTTTGATGGTGTGTTCCGCTTTTTATTTGAACTTGTTGCAATGCACAGGTTTTTCAGGGAATTTCATTGAACTTTTTTTCTCGATTTCATTTATTTCACATTTTTTTCTTGCGAACTTCCCATCTTCAATGCAGCCCTACTAAATTGGTTCATCTACGCATTACCCATAAACATTTTACCTACTATTTTTTCATTGCACAAAATTGGTCAATGAACATATTGGCCTGCTGAAAAATCAAACATGGGACTGCAGTATATTACACTTTAATGATATATAACCAGTTAAGTTGTTGAAGTGTAGGAAAGTTCTTTTACCAACATAATAACAAACACGTTTGAGAGCACATCTTTACACCGCAATTTTTTCAAAATTGGCCGGAAAAAATGGTTCTTTTTTGTAAACAGCAAGCACCAAAAACCAACACAAGATGAATTATTGATGGGGTAATAAAACCAGGGGCGGAGTTTCTTTGGGGCCGAACTGGGCCATGGCCCGCCCAGGGTTTTGCAGTTTCTTCTACCTATGCCTAGGATCCCAGCCCATAGCCCAACACCTATAGGCTGCAGCCTTAAGCATGAAGCACTGCACCGCATGCCCTTTCCAGTTTGCACAATCATTTCTAGCAGGAAGGCTCCGTCCTCACACGAGTCGCGCCGTAGCCGGTAAGGCAGCTGCACGGGCACACAGCAGGAAGCATCCACCACCGTGTCTCACGTCGCACCCTCCCCAGCTCGCCTGTCGAATCGTTGTTAGTGCCTGCTTGCAGTAGGGCACTGATTGACCAGCCACAAAGTCCAGCCATACAGAAGCAATGCGACAGCAAGCAGTATTAGTCCTGATGATTGGCAAGCCATGACTCGAGCAATGAGCACTATTGTCTGTTGTGCTGCACAGGCACAACCGCACATGCATAGTTTTCTTTTTCCCTAAAACTTCACATTTATAAGTTGATGCCAATTTTCTATAGTCTGTTGGCTATAACACTCTGCATAGTCTGAAATTCAACCATTTGATGAACAAAAGTCACAGAAAAAGACTAATTCCTGCCGAAACATATAGTATAACTGAGAATTTGAAATTTTTGGTTCTCTCCTTTGTGCTGGCCCGCCCAGTTTTTCCGTTGAAGCTCCGCCACTGAATAAGACACTAAAGAATTGTTGCAAATTCATTTGTTGATGCGGTAATAAGACACTAAAGAATTGTCGCTGGACAACAGGTTAAGTACATCCATGTAGGTGGCCAAATGCTACCCACGTACAGTAGCAAAACAAGTTAATTTCTCTCCTAATTTTCTATTAAATTACAGAATCTTAATAACAACAACAATTAATTTTGCCTCATAGCAGAAACCAATAGCGACCTCACTTACGCACACAACATGCCATCGACGGCCTTCACACTGCATCACCACGCACGTGGTTGCCTGCTGAACTACTATCATCTAACACACAAAATTAATTCATCAACATTGCCTTACTATTTTGAATACACAAATTTCTTCAATCGACACATTGGCCTGCTAAAAATATACACATTGGCCTGCAGAAATGATGGTCGGCAAAATCTGCAAGAACAGTCGAGTAGGTGTAGAATATCAGGGTGTGTAGCTGCAAAAAATTATGAGAGAGAGAAAGGGACAAGGGGGGGGGGGGGGGGGCTACCTTGACGATAAGACGCCACAAGAACTGAACTTGAGAATAAAAATCAAAGTATCTCTAGTGAGAACTGAACTGTAAATACTCATCCACCAGGACGGTTCCTTCATTTCATACAATCTCACAAGGGAAATTAGGAATAATACGCCACAAGGCAGTCTAGTGCAGATCAGAAACATAAAGATCAAAAAATTATAGGCAAGGAGCTTATGAACATGCACATAAGCATGTGTTTGCTCGACATGTGCAGCTTCACATAGGAACTACAGTCAGCAAACATGCATCAATCCTTTTTTGACTGAATTCATCTTCCTACTAGAATCACATATACGTACTAGTTTTGAAGGAGTTTAGAGAGGGAGTGCTTAGAAGGTGATGCCATAGAGGAGAGCATGGAAGTTCAGAGAAAATTCTGCCAGTCGTTCATCTCCTCTGTTATCAGTAGCAGAAACACAGAAATAAAAACAGCTACTCGCGTGGCTATTGGACAGGGGCTACACAAGCTAACCAGTTGAACATTCACACGCTGGGTGGAGCCTCGTGACCGTCCTGCACATGGTCGTCCTGGTGGTGTCCTTAAACGGCCCAAGGTGGCGGCGGTGAACTGTTTGGGCGCTTCGGCGGTGGAGCCCCACCGGGATGAGGGGGAAGGTTCCGCCAGAGCTCTACCGGAAGGTGGAGGAGCGCCTCGGGGCAGCGACCTGTCGATGTGCAGGGGATGGCTTGAGGGTGGCCCGTGGGGTTGGCCGACTAGGTTGGGCCTCGGCAGTGAGGAATGGTGGCGGCGATGTGCCGAGGAAGATGGCGGCGGTGGCGCGCCGAGACAGTTGACGGCGGCGAGCGCGTCGGGGCAGTTGTCGGCGGCGGCGTGTGGGAGCCGGCCTGGACCTGACCGTGGGAGAGGAACCGCGTCGGCCGGGGGAGGAGGGGCAAGGTACGCCGGCCGTTGGCGGGAGAGGTGGCACGCCGGCCACGTGGAGGAGGCCCGCCGGCCGTGGGGGAGGAGGCGCGGGTGGCGGGGATGGCAGCGACTGGGAATCAGGGGGAGTGGGGAGAGGTGGCGAACGTGGGGTTCGGGATGGGCTTTTTCTTTTTCTTGTTTTGTGAGTTCGGGAGCATCCGGTCTGGCCCTATATAGGTTACTGATCGTGATCCAAATAGTTATTATAATCCTGGAATTAGAATAGTGTTGTTCTATATATATATATATATATATATATATATATATATATATATATATACACAACATGTACACATTCTCTCTTTTGTTAGACACATTTCAGATTAAGCAACGCCGAGGACGGCTTTGTTTTCATGAAGGGGAGGATGATGAGGACATGACTACCTTGGATACGACCAAAAATATTGCATACATGCATATTTGTGAGGTGATTTATAATGCAAACTATGCAATAATTTATTTATGTTATTGGGGACAAAAATACTTCATAGACTTTTGTGCAATGTCTAATTGCAGGTGTATGGGACATTTGTACAGTCCACATATGAAGATAAGGGAAAAAGAGCAATTTAGGTGTTGTTCAAAAAGTCCTCTCACGTCACTTTTGGGCCAAGAGAAAATAGAGTCCAAGTCCCACATGTTCTGGACTCAGATTCGGACTGCACATACATACCAGACTCAAAACGCCAAGAACTCTTTCATCTAGACATCGAATTGGGTGATTCTTTCTTGTTGGAGAGTAGATTTGATGCTCTTTCCAACCCAATTGGATTCACCTTCAAATTTCGTCAGGAGCGTTGAGATATTGACGAAACAATCTGACGCTGCAGCAGAATCCGAGTCAAACTACAAGTCCAAAGGTGTTGCATCACCTCCACTTGGGCCCATGGGCCTTGCACGACCTAGGGTTAGTTTTAGGCTGCCTTGGGACGTCCTCCAACCTCCTTCGCCGCCATCCCTTGCTCCTATATAAGTAGATCCATTTAGTAGCTTTTTGCTTGGGATTTGTTTAGTTAAAAGTAAGCCATTGCAACTTCGTGTACTTCGTTTGTGTCCAGCGACCAGACCAAGACCGCTTTCGGATCACCCACCTTTATAAATACTTCATCTATATTCGCAATATTCAGATTGCATTATCATATTCTTGCCTGTTCTTTCGATTGCGTGCAGGAATAGACCTTCATGGTCAGGCTGATCGTGCTTCCATCATCGTCAGTAATCTCAGGAGATTTGTTTAGGGATTGCTAAGGTGCAACATCGTGCACATTTGTAGTCGAATCGTCAAAGTTATCTCCACCAAATCGATAGTTATCATCTCATCGTGAGATCGGGACCCTCGCCTCTAACAGATTACCTCGAACAAAGAAGGGGAGGGATAGCATATTTGTTGTCGTGGATAAATTTTCAAAAATGGCACACTTGATACCATGTCATAAAAGTGATGATGCTACTAATGTTGTTGATTTGTTCTTTTGTGAAATTATTCGATTGCATGGTGTGCCAAATACTATTGTTTCAAATCGGGATACTAAATTTCGTAGCCACTTTTGGAGATGTTTATGGGCTAAGTTGGGGACTAAACTGCTTTTTAGTACTACTTGTCACCCCCAAACTGATGGACAAACTGAAGTAGTCAATAGAACATTGTCTACTATGCTTAGGGTTGTTTTGAAGAATAACAAGAAAAGGTGAAAATAAATGAAGGGCCTACTAAGATGTGCCCTTTTGAGATTGTGTATGGTTTTCTACCTCGTGCATCTATTGAGTTATTTCCTCTTCCATCTTCGGAGAATGTTAATTTTGATGCTAAACAACGTGTTGAATTGGTCTTAAAAATGCATGAGTTAACTAAGGAGAATATTGAGCGTATAAATTCTAAAGATAAACTTGCTGGAGATAAGGGTAAAAACATGTTGTGTTTGCTCATGGAGATCTTGTTCGGTTACATTTGAGTAAGGATAGATCTCTTGATTTGCGCAAATCAAAGCTAATGCCACATGTTGATGGTCCTTTTAAGGGGTTAGAGAAAATAAATGATAATACATATAAACTTGAGCTGCCTACATATTTTGGGGTTAGTCCCACTTTTAACATTGCATATTTAAAGCCTTATTATTTGGATGAGGAAGATGAGCTTACGTCGAGGACGACTTCATTTCAAGAAGGGGAGGATGATGAGGACATCAATACCATTGTTACACCCACAGCCCTCCTACTATACATATTGGACCAATTACTAGAGCTCGCGCACGCCAATTGAATTGTCAGATACTTTTGTTTCTTGGTAACGATTCTAATGTTCATGGAAATATGATGCTGCCTAAATTGAATACTTTTGTTTTGTTTACAAATGAAGGGCCTAGCTTCAACAACAAAGATGAACCTTGCAGCAAGTTCAAGCATGGAGATAATGGCATGCGTAAGGGGAACAAGAATGAAGGTTCAAGTGATGATTGTAGGACTTTGAAGCCATCATAATGAGTGCATGAAGGTTTGAACGAAATATACAAGATGTCACTTCCTAAATTTCGTCTAGAGGCTATTATAGGTGTTGTGTCAACTTATTATTGGGTCAGGCCCATGCAATTTCAAAATACTTGAGTATAGGTTGGTTTTAGAGTCCATACGTGTGGTGAAACAAGAGTTAGGGTTGGTTTCGAAGCCCTCCTTCAAGGGCCACGAACCCTCCCCCCTTCTTCCTTCATATATATAGCCCTTAGGGCGTCGTTTAGACTTCGTGTTTTGTTTAGATTAAAAGTTCGTCATAGCTGCAACTTCGCGTACTTCATTTCTGTTGAACGACTAGACAAGACGTCACAGTAACCCACCTTCATTAATAAAGCTTTCTACTTATATTCGCAATATCCAGATTACAATTTCAGTTTCTTACTTGTTCTTTGTCTGCGTGCTGGAAACAGACCCTTGTGGAGGTTGATCGTGTTCCGGCATGGTCAATAATCTCACAGAGTTGGTTTAGCGATTACTAAGGCGCGACGTCCTCGCACGTTCGTAGTGGATCATTAAAGTTTACTCCACTAAAAACGATAACCATCATCTCATCGAAAGATGAGACATCTTTGCCTCTATCAATAATGATATGCTACAGGAAAAACATGG
This sequence comes from Triticum aestivum, assembly GCF_018294505.1. Lineage (NCBI taxonomy): Eukaryota > Viridiplantae > Streptophyta > Magnoliopsida > Poales > Poaceae > Triticum > Triticum aestivum. The sequence goes on from NC_057799.1 coordinate 248,758,876, forward strand.
AAATCACTTCATGGGAGATACCGCACGTGACCACTTGTATATGCTATGATTCAACCAGCCATTTATAACCAGAACCCAATATGCATCACAGCTGACGATACCTGCTGGAAGGGAAAGTATCAAGAGGCCTTCTGACTAGTGCTGCCTAAACCTCTTCGCTACCAAGGTTGCACTTGACGATGTTAAACTTGCATAGTGGACATGTCGCGATTATGTGAAGTCACTTCTCTATGCAGGTGCAGTGGAAATGATGATTACAGGGGAGTTCTCGCAGCTCAACACCATCTTCATACGGGCATAGGCAGATGCAACACTCCTGTATTGACAAGTATAAATGTTGATCAGGACATATTATAATGACAGTTTGGTGTTTGGCAGATTTGAGTGGGCCAGGGTGTGCCCACGTTAAGTTGCTCCATGGGGCCTCCAATATTTTCCTAGTGTCTGTAGGGAACATGCACACATTTTCATGCGTACGGTCTACGGTGGCACCGCTGTGGTGTGTGTGGGCTATGTGTCCCCTTTTGTACTGTTTATCATTACCATTCTACTCCCTCCGTTTCTAAATATTTGTCTTTCTAGACATTTCAACAAGTAACTACATACGGAGCAAAATGAGTGAATCTACACTCTAAAATATGTCTACATACATCCGTATGTGGTAGTCATTTGAAATGTTTAGAAAGACAAATATTTAGGAACGGAGGGAGTAGTACTTAATTGCATAGCCTCCTCTAACTGGAAAAACTACCATGTTAGTTATAGCTCTGGGCAGATTAAGGGCCATTGGATGGATATATTCATGCAAGCCTAAAAAAACGGTTAACTTGGAACCCAAGTTGTTGCCTATAATATGATGAGTAAATTAATCATGAAAATATTTCCACAATACTAGCAATAACCATATTGACATTGACATTAAAAAGTAATAGTCATTCTGTAGTGACTGGAGGGAATACAGGATCAGTTTACTGAAATTACCCTAAATCCTTGTAACAAACTTAATTCTAAAAGGCATTTCTAGTACGTTATGATGTGACCATGGATCATGAGTAACTTAGGATGAGAATAGTAATAAGATTGATAAATTATATTAAAAAAATTCTATTCAAGAACTTACAGCATCCTCAGCTGAAAGAATGTGCTCAATGGGAGGGTCGGTGCCACACTCGGTCGTTACTCCACAAACCGGTGCTGCAATTCCAGCAACCAGCTTGTCTGCATCACCCATTGTCCGAAACATGTATTTTGATAGGATATTAATATCCTCCTCGGATGCTCCTTCCTGCTTAAGGTAACACAAGCCATAGTTTCAGTACTAGAGAGGTGGTCACTTTCCTTGCATCTTTGTAAAATGGAATACCCAGTGAAATCACCGCCCACCCCCTCCCCCCTCTCATTTAGCATGGATCATTTATACATAGTAGTAAACCATTATAGTTGTAGCATGGAACGAATAAAGCTATTAGAAAAGAATTGAAAACATTAGTTTATATGTAACATATTATACTAAAATTGGCTTGCTTCTATTTACCCAAATGATAAGTACCACGCGTGTGGCACAAAGTAACACCGCCCTGACATTTTTTACACTAAAGTTGCCATCCGAAAAAAACCTAAAAAATTGAAACTTGCCATCCAAACAGAAAGTTGCCATGCTTCACAACTAAAGTTGCCATCCTCTTCTTGCCACTAAACTTGGCATAAAAAACGTCATGGCGGAATTGCTTCGTGCCACACGTGTGGCACTTATCATGGTCCTCTATTTAAGGTTTGTTATAATGCCGTGCGACAAGGTATTGCTTCCTTATTAATTACAAACACAATAAATCAACCTGAGGCAAAGAAAACAGATGACAGTCAATATACTGTAATTAAGGTATGTAAGTGTCTGACTATCTGTATTTTCCAAACAGAGTATTAGCCATTGTATTTGGCAGAAACTAATGAATCTAGAAGACAAAGCACTCACACCCAGATCTTAATTACAACTCTCTCAAAGGATATATTTCTCCAACTGTCGGATCTAGGGTTCCGGCAAAACCCTTAAGGTTCGAACACTGGGGTGCGCGCGAAGATCTCTCCCTCACCGATCACGCCCTCACACACTTCACGATCTCTAGGCTAAGCACGACGAACGCACAACACACGAGACACAAAGATTTATACTGGTTTGGGCCACCGTTGTGGTGTAATACCCTACTCCAGTGTGGTGGTGGTGGATTGCCTCTTGGGCTGAGGATGAACATTACAAGGGGACGAATAGCCTCCTGAGGAGAGGTGTTCTTGTGCTTGCTGAATTTGTGGGTGTGAGGATGAACTGGATCTATTCCAAGGTGAGGTGAGTTGAGACTCAGTTGCCTCCTACTGTGGTGGCAAGCCCTATTTATAGAGGCCCTGGTCCTCTTCCCAAATATTGAGCGGGAAGGGATGCCACAACGGCCACTTTGAAAGGGGACAACTAGTACCACTTATCCTGACAAAAGTAGTCTTCGCCTGCCAAAGGCTCTGGTGGTGACGCTGCCTTGGGCTCCACAGTGACCTCCGTCTTGCTGTCCCGCTGGTCTTGGTCTTGTTGCACCGATATGGAAACCTTTGCTTGACGCCTCGGTACTCCTCGCCTGTGCTTGCCTCCTTAGCACCAAAGAGGAAGCAAGGACACTATGCGCGCTGGCGCCCGCCTGGCCTTGGTCGTCGTGGCTCACGTCATGAGAACCTCGTGAGGTTTGCCTCACCTTGATCTCTCTGCCCCTCGCGAGCCAGCCTGGTGAGGCCGCTCCCGAGGAGGTCTTGTGTCGTCCGCCTCGCGAGGCTTGGCCCCTCGCGAGGGTCTTGAGTGCTAGCTGGTGAAGATGGGCCGTACGGGCCCGCTTGCAGAGCCACGCCGTGGGCTGCAGGCAGGCAAGTCCCGGGACCCCGTTCCCCGAACGCCTGTCAGATCATAGGTTCCAGCAAAACCCTCAAGGTTCGAACACTAGGGTGCGCACGAAGATCCCCCCAACCGATCCACGTCCTAGCTTCGCTAAGATCTCAAGGGCTAACTCGACGAACTCGCAACACAAGGGACACAAGATTTATACTGGTTCGGGCCACCGCTGTGGTGTAATACCCTACTCCAGTGTGGTGGTGGTGGATTGCCTCTTGGGCTGAGGATGAACAGTACAAGGGGAAAAACAGCCTCCTGAGGTGGGATGTTCTTGTGCCTGGTGAACTTGTGTGGTTCAGGATGATCTGTGTGATCCGTCCCCGTCTATGGTAGTGGCTAGTCCTATTTATAGAGGCCCTGGTCCTCTCCCCAAATATTGAGCGGGAAGGGAGCCAACAACGGCCAATTTGAAAGGGGACAACTAGTACAGCTTATCCTGACAAAAGCAGTCTTCGCCTGCAAAAGGCTCTGGTGGTGACGCCGCCTTGGGCTCCATGGTGACCTCTGCCTTGCCTTCCTGCTAGTCTTGGTCTCGTTGCACTGATATGGAAACCTTTCCTTGACGCCTCGGTACTTCGCGCCTGCGCTTGCCTCCTTAGCACCAAAGAGGAAACAAGTACAATGTGTGCGCTGGCGCCCACCTGGTCTCGATCGTCATGGCTCACGCCACGAGAACCTCGCGAGGTTTGCCTTGCCTTGATCTCTCTGCCCCTCGTGAGCCAACCTGGTGAGGCCGCTCCCGAAGGGGTCTTGCACCATCCACCTCACGAGGCTTGGCCCCTCGGGAGGGTCTTGAGTGCTTGTTGGTGAAGATGGGCCATACGGGCCCGCTCGCAGATCCATGCCGTGGGCCACATGCAGGCAAGTCTGGGGACCCCCGTTCCCAGAACGCCGATAGTAGCCCCCGGGCCCAAGGCATGCTTTGGCTTGGCTTTGAGGCGAAGCCAAAGGCCATGTGCGGAGTGCCGCGGGCCCCAATAGCCCGCGGCCTTGGTCGACGCGTGGCGGCTGATTGGACGTGGGCGTCCCCGCTTCCCCACGCTGCCTTGGAATCCGCCTGGCTATGCGGCCACCGCGACCTACACAGTTATTCTTCCTTCGCCCGCGCCATACTTCCCCAATTCCTCTGCTTCCCCGGGACTTCGCTCCTCTTTCCGATCTGACCTGAGCTCTACTCACTCTATTGCCATGGCGCCAAAACAAGAGGATAAGGGGAAGAAACCTCTGTCTTTGGCGAATGTGCCTCCGACCTTCGAGCCCGGAGTTGGCAGATCGCTAGTGCTCAACGACGAGGCCATGGGCAAGGTGCGTCCCATGCTCGCCTCCAGTTTCAATCTATGGGGAAATACGCCGGCTTGGCCTGGGTCTCGCGCTTGCATTGACCGGGCTGCCACCGAGGTCCTAATCTTCGTCGATGCCCTTTTGGTCAGCCTGGTCCCTCCTTTCTCCACCTTCTTCAACGCAGTGCTCGAACACTATCAGATCCACACGCTGCATCTTGATCCCCAATCTGTGACCCTTCTTGCCATCTTCGCCTTCGTGTGTGAGGCCATGGTGGGCATTGCCCCTTCCGTGGCCCTTTTTCGCCACTTCTTCTTGTTGCATCTGATTGACCCCCGGCAGAGCTCGGGATGCCTGAGCTTCCAGGCTGTGGCTGCGACGGCAGGCGCGGGGATCGACTTCGAGCTTCCTCCATCCACGAGCGGGTTTCGGACACGGTGGGTATTCATTGACGTCGGAGTGCTCAGCCCTCTGCTCCATTCTCCGTCAGCGCCCGCCGTCCCCAACTCCGGTTGGCGCCACGAGAAGCTCACGAGCCCCTGCCTTGTCCCCGTCTGGCTCAGGCTGAAGAGGCTAAAGGACCGTGGCGTGACTGCGCCCATGGTGGTGAGGGAGTTTGTCTGGCGCCGAGTTGCTCTGCTTCAGCGCCATTCTCGGTCGATGTGGGCCTTGCTCAATAGCAAGGACCATATGAGGCTTCAGGAGTCCGGGCTCCCTCCTGAGATGCGGCAGACAGTGCTTGGGGTCTTGGCGGGTGTTCCATCGCCGGACGACATGCCTGGGAAGAGTTGTTTGTTGTACCATTGCTCGAACAAGGAGGAGTTCGTGGAGTGCATGCCTTCCTTTGACGAGTGGGGGCTGCGCCCAGACGGCCTGGCGGGGCCCCGCGAGAACCCTGTCAACGTGGTTCCCCTCTTCGCTGCCGGCACCGAGCTCACCCCGAGTGTGGATGCAGGGGCGAGCGCCATCCGAGGCCGATGGCCCTAGTACCGGGGTGCTGATGCCGCTTGGGGCTCCCGAGGCGTCGTCCTCGGGAGCTCGTGATTCCTGTCCTGGAGCAGCAGCTGCGGGGGCGACGCAGCGTGCGACTCCTGAGGCCGAAGTTCCTGAGACCTCGGCAGGTCACCGCGAGGTTGCGCCCGACGGCTCTCCTCAGCTTGGCGCCCCTGAGGCTGTCCCTCCAAGCGCTTCTCCTGCTGCACCTCGTGCTGGCTGCCATGTCCAACGCTTCAGTCGGCTCTGCATGGACTTCGAGGAGCTCCGGAAGAGGAAGGGGTCCCCGAGCGGCAGCGGTGGCATCTTCGGGCCGTTGAAGCGGAGGAAGTACATCGCCATTGACGAGTAAGTATCATATCTTTGTGGCTTCTTGAGTGCTGCTTTCCTACCTGACGTTGGTTCTTCAGGGTCCCTTCCGCCACAGCCGCTGAGTCTCTCGAGAAGCAGTCTCCTCTCTCCTCGTCTCCCCTGCTGGCCTTGAGCGCCCCTAGCCTACACGCCGCCTTCGGGGCGGGGTTGGTTGCTGGGGCGCGCTCGCCTCCATGGCGCCTTGAGCTTCCCCCCCGTCGTCCCTCCTCCACGGCCTTGCCTAGAGCTCAACGAGCGTGCCGAGGGCTCCTCCTCTGATTGTGGACGGCGGCTGGATGGCTTCAGTCTCGGGCGCCTCCTGAAGCAGCGGGCCCCAACCTGTCCGGGCCCCTTGCGAGGCCTGGCTGGCCTCCGGACGTGGGCCAGCCCCCAGCCCCCTGCTGGGAGGGGGCGTGCCGCTTCGGGCCCTGCCTGCAGCCCCCTCGGTGGAGGACGAGATGGGCCGTGCGCTTGAGTTCGAGCACGGACGGAGCGTTGTTCGTCATGAGCTCTTCCAGGAGGCGATGGGTGCGATGAACCGACTCGGTGAAGAACTCGCAGGTGTTGACGCGCGCCTCGAGGCCGAGGGTCTTCGGTTGGCGGAGGAGCGGCATAAGTTGAAGGTGGCCATCAACCTCGGGCCTCTCCAGCGCGAGCTTGATAACGCGAAGGCTGAAGCTTCTCTCACAACCTCGCGTGAAGCCTGCTCCCGAGCTCTGGAAGAGGCCCGAGAAGCTGACCGCCGCCGCGAGGCCGCAGAGAAGCGCACGTGGGAGCTCCAAGCCTAGAGCGCCTCCTTGGAGAGGCAAGTGGAGGCACGCAGGGCCGCCCTTGCGTCACTGAGGGGAATGCCCGCCGAGGAAGAAGAGACCCGGAGGCGCGAGGAGGCGTTGGCACTGGAAGCTGTGGAGCGTAGCCTCGAGCTCGAGCGACTGGAGACGAGGGAGCATCAAGTTGCCCAAGCAGAAGATGCCGTTGGTGCTCGCGAGGCCAAGGCCCAGGAGGAGGTCGATCGCCGGGTGGCCGAGGTTCGTGCGAATCTTGAGGGTAGGCATGACCTGAAGTTGAAGCTTGCGGAGACGGAGGCTGTGGGTAGGGCCGCTGCCCTTAGGCCCAGGCTAGCTGAGGTGGAGAGGCGCGAGGAGGCCACTGCAGCAGCCCTGGTCACGGCGCAGGAGGAATTGGCCTCTGCCCACGCCGAGCTGCTCTCTCTTCAGAAGCGGGTTGCTGACGCCGAGTCCGTTGCGCGGCAGAGCAGGGAGGAAGTGCTCCAGCGGCGGATGCTGGAGCGCGTGCATGCTCCCATGCTTCAGGACCTTCGGAACTGGGCCAACACTGCCCTGGGCCACATCTGTGATGAGAACGCCCCTCACCCCACGTGAACGACTACGCCAGCCACCTCCGCTTCTTCGCCGATGTGGTGACGTGCCTGGAGAACCGCTCCGAGAGAGCTTGCCTGCTTGTCGAAGAGAGGAGCCGCAGCCTGTTGGGGCGTGCATTCTCCCGTGTCTTCAGCCATCTTCAGAACACCTACCAGGACTTCGACTTTGACGCCGCCATTGCTCCGGTCCCGGAGGCCATCCGGGCCGACCTGGCACGGTGGGTGGAGGATAAGGTGGACGCGCTGGTTAGGGCCTCCTCTTCTGACGACGACGCGGTGGTGGTCGCGGCGGATGAAGGCGACGTGGTCGATGATGATGTTGACGGCGCCGGAGGAGGCGATGGTGATGCTGGCGACGGTGGCAGCGATGCCAGCGGCGTGCCTAAAGGCGATGCGGCGAGCGGCATGTCCGACTAATCCCCGCACTTCCCGGCTGTTTGTCCTGCACACAGAGGCTTGGGCGTGGCCCTAGAGGTTGTAAGAGCATTTTGAGAGGGGGAGCCCCTCGTGTAAACAAACCGCTGCCTTTATTCTTTTATGTCAAGCTGAGTGTGCGCCTTTGTGAATCCCTGAGTCTGGTGGCGAGTTTGCTGTTGCGTCTTACCTTAGCCGGGGTAAGCCCCGAACTGGATCATGAGGTCGCGGGCTCCCGAGGAACTCCCGAAGGGTCTGCTGATTCGCCCGAGAGGGCCTTGCGAGAATCAGATGCCGATCGGCGCACGCGGTGCATGTGCTGCGCCCAGCCCCGCTCGCGAGGGGCCCGTGAGGGGGAGGCAGCGAGCGCGTGCTTCGGAATAAGGCAAGAACCAGATGGCAAGAAATCGCTCAAACGATAAAAGGCACCCCCCGCGCGCATCAACGAAAATTCAACTTCAACTTAAATCCAAATCCAGAAGGCAAGTCTACAGAAAAGGGATCCAAAGCAAATGGCCGCGTCCGGCACCTAGTCTAGTCTTCTTGTCTTCGAGTCTTCTCACCAGCGCGGAGCTAAGTGCTGCCACTAGGACGTGGGAGGGAGCCCTCGAGGCCCGAGGGCAGCACTCCTGAGACTCCGGGGCGTGTACAGCCCCACTCATTATTACGTGAGAGTTTCACGGGCGGAGACCTTCACAGGCATGAGCCTTACTTCATATCGCCAGACGAGGGCCCCGCCTTGCGCCTCCCTCGGCCACCGTTTGGGGGCGACCGGAAACCAGGACGACACCAAAGGGGCAAAGGGGACGCCAGCGGCACCCTCGGCGACAACGGGTCCTCTGCCGGGGATATGCTCTGGAGCACCTCCCCGGCAGAGGGCCTACCTCTGGGGGACGCCTTGCTCCGCGCAGCGCTGGGGTGGGCCTTTGTCCCGGCTTCCTTCCTGCAGTCCCCAGCGTGCCCCTCCTGGCGGGAGGGAGGCTGACGAGCTGGGACTGCCGTCTGCTGCTGCGACCTGGCTCTCCTGCGCACCATGGTTAGCGTATGCCTGCTCCTGAGGAATTAGTGGTACCCTGTAGTTGTTGTCGCTGGCGCGGTTGGTGAGGCTTCTGGATGGCTCCTGGAAGGTGCCGGCTTCCAGCGCCTCCTCCTCCCAGCCCGGCTCGAGGAACAAGCCAGGATCGTCTTCCAGCATGTACTCCTGGTCCACCATGCGGGGCACGTAGGCCTCCGAGGCCGCCGCCTCGAAGACCTCACTATAGTGCCCCATGCTCCATGTCCCCCGTCCTAGAGTGCCGCCTCGAGGATGGTAGGGTTGCATCCCGCCCGGACCGTAGGTGGCGGCGCTCGTGCCCGCGCCTAGCGGCGGTGGCGCGGCCGCGGGCGGGTGTACAACTTCGTTGGTTGCGCCGGTGTCGATGAAGTCTGGTGGTGCGCCTGTGGGCATGCGGGCGCGGCGTGGTCCGCCATGCGACCCGGCCGCAGCTTGTGGCATGAGCGAAGTACAGAAGGGTGGCGCTCCTGAAGCCACGGCGTCCAAGAGCTCGGCAACGCGCTCTAGCAGAGCATCCCGACCGCTCTCCATTAACTGGCATCGCAGCGGCTCTTGAGCCACTGTGAGCGCAGCCCTCGTGTTTGCCTGCTCTTGCCGGGTGTGCGGCGCCGTGGCGGCAGCGTGGCTTGAGGCCCTCGCAGCCGCTCGCACTTGTCATGGAGTAAGAGCAGAGGGTGTGTGACCGCGCCGCCCGTGCCAGGCGGTGTTTGGCGGTGCGCGTGCCGCCTGAGGCGCGGGATTGAGGTCTTCTTGGGCAGACGGCACCGCCCGGGCCGGCCAGGCTGCCCAACGGTCGCTAGTGGCTCTTGAGTCACCGGACATCGGAGTCGCGGAGCGCCGAAGGATAACCGAGCGGATCGGCCGGTGGAAGAAGAGCTCCGGCGCACCCCTACCCGGCGCGCGAAATGTCGGATCACGGGTTCCGGCAAAACCCTCAAGGTTCGAACACTGGGATGCGCACGAAGATCTCCCCTAACTCGACGAACTCGCAACACAAGGGACACAAGATTTATACTTGTTCGGGCCACCGTTGTGGTGTAATACCATACTCCAGTGTGGTGGTGGTGGATTGCCTCTTGGGCTGAGGATGAACAGTACAAGGGGAAGAACAGCCTCCTGAGGCGGGGTGTTCTTGTGCCTAGTGAACTTGTGTGGTTGAGGATGATCTGTCCCCGTCTATGGTAGTGGCTAGTCCTATTTATAGAGGCCCTGGTCCTCTCCCCAAATATTGAGCGGGAAGGGAGCCAACAACGGCCAATTTGAAAGGGGACAACTAGTACAGCTTATCCTGACTAAAGCAGTCTTCGCCTGCAAAAGGCTCTGGTGGTGACGCTGCCTTGGGCTCCATGGTGACCTCCGTCTTGCCGTCCTGCTGGTCTTGGTCTCGTTGCACTGATATGGAAACCTTTGATTGACGCCTTGGTACTCCGCGCCTACGCTTGGCTCCTTAGCACCAAAGAGGAAAGGAGTACACTGTGCGCGCTGGCGCCCACCTGGCGCCCGCCTGGTCTCGATCGTCATGGCTCATTTCACGAGAACCTCACGAGGTTTGCCTTGCCTTGATCTCTCCGCCCCTCGCGAGCCAACCTGGTGAGGCCGCTCCCGAAGGGGTCTTGCGCCATCCGCCTCGCGAGGCTTGGCCCCTCGCAAGGGTCTTGAGTGCTTGTTGGTGAAGATGGGCTGTACGGGCCCGCTCACAGAGCCACGCCGTGGGCCACAGGCAGGCAAGTTTGGGGACCCCCGTTCCCAGTACGCCGACAGTACGCAGGCAAGTCTGGGGACTTGGCTTCGAGGCGAAGCCAAAGGGCAAGTCCGCAGTGCCGCGGGCCCCAATAGCCTGCGGCCTTGGTCGACGCGTGGCGGTTGATTGGACATGGGCATCTCCACTTCCCCACGCTGCCTTGATACCTGCTTGGCTAGGCGGCCACCGCAGTCTACATGGTTCCCCCCCATCGCTGCGGCGAGCTTCCTCAATTCTTCCGCTTACTCGAACCTCAGCCCCTTTCTCCCAATACTATCTGAGCTTAGTCCTCCCATCGCCATGGCGCCGGATCAAACGGAGAAAGAGAAGGAGCCCCTGTCCTCCGCCGAATTACGTCCGGCCATTGAGCTTGTCGTTGGCAGGTCGCTGGTGCTCAACCAAGAAGCCATGGACAAGGTGCGCCCCATGCTCGCCTCCAGCTTCAATGAGTGGGGAAGAATGGTGGCTTGGCCTGCATCTCAAGCTCGTGTCGACAGGACGGCCACCGAGGTCCCATTCTTCATTGACGCCCTCTGGGCTGGCCTTGTTCCTCCTTTTTCCGCCTTCCTCAATGCAGTGCTTGCCCATTATCAGATCCACATGCTGCACCTTGATCCCCAATCCGTGACCCTTCTTGCCGTCTTCGCCTTTGTATGCGAGGCCATGGTTGACATTGCTCCTTCCGTGGCCCTTCTTTGCCACTTCTTCTCGTTGCACCTGATTGATCCCCGACAGAGCTCGGGATGCCTGAGCTTCCAGGCCATGGTAGCGATGGCCGGCGCGGGATTGAGAGCTTTTGCCATCCACGAGCGAGGTTCGTACACGGTGGGTATGTGTTGATGTTGGAGTGTTCAGCCCCCTGCTCTCTTCTCCGCGGCGCCCGCCATTCCCAACTCCAGTTGGTGCCACCAAAGGCTCACCGATCCGTGCCTTATCTCCGTCTAGCTCAGGCTGAAGAGGCTGAAAGACCGCGGCGTGACTATGCCTATGGTGGTGAAGGAGTTCGTCCGGCGCCGAGTCGCTCCGCTTCAGCGACACTCTCGACCGATGTGGGCCTTGCTCAGCAGCAATGACCACATGAGACTTCACGAGTCCGGGCTCCCACTTGAGGCGCGGCGAACGACGGTTGAGGTCCTGAAGGGCGTCCTGTTGCCCGACGACATGCCAGGGAAGAGTTGTCTTCTGTACCGCTGCTTGAACAAGGTGCACTTTGTGGAGCACATGCCCTCCTTCGATGAGTGGGGGCTGCGTCCAGTCGGCCTTGTGGGGCCCGTGAGAACCCCATCATCGTGGTTCCTCTCCTTGCCACCAGCTCTGATCTTGCCCCAAGAGTGGAGAATGGGGGGCAAGCACCGTCGGAGGCGGGGGCGCTGGTGCAGATGTGTCGATGCTGCCTGAGGCTCCCGAGGCGTCCGTTGGGTCTTTAATGAAATAAGAGGAAACCCCCTCTTTTGATAAAAAAATCAGTGGCACTAGCAGTGCCAAAACATTGCCTTAAATTAATAGTGCCACTAGATTAAGGTGCAAAATAATAACATTATTGCTTTATCATGGCAGTGCCAAAACAGTAGCACAAGAAGGAACATGCAGGATCTCTGGCAAACAGTTAGACCAAAAAGGAACATACCTCATGATGAGAACAATATCTCCAGTCAATGCCATAGTAGAAGGAATGACACAAGTTACCAGCATGGGTGATTCAATTCATGGGACCTTTTTGTGTAGTTCACCTAAAATGAAGCAATGTTTGCATCATGCAGTTAGCAAGTACTTCATCCCATGAGCTAGCAAACTAAGGATGCTACTAATGCGACACTACGATCAGAGACCCTTTGATGAACTGTGTATGATGCATTAATCGCAAATGGGGGTGTAAAAAACCATAAAAAAAGATGCAAAACATTTGCCATGGCAGAGACATCAAACACAATTCAGATTTTAGTTACGTGTGTGATGCGGGCATACGGTTGATCCAGAAGAACTGTTTGCGATGAGGCAGAACAACAGAAATGGGCAGCCATATCAATGTGTGTGCGATGTATGGCATATAGTTCACTCTAATGAACTGTGTGCTATTAGGGAATGCACCAGAAACGGTCAGCCAGATCAAGGTGTGTGTGACATACAGCATACGGTTCACTCGGGCGAACTATTTTCGATTAGTGAAGAGAATAGAAACGGTTCAACTTAATAAGATGTGTGTGATATGCGGCATATAGTTCATATAGATGAACTGTTTGCGATGAACCAAAAGAACACAAACAATTTGTGTAAACAAGATGTGTGTGATAAGCAGCAAACAGCCCACTCGGATGAACTGTTTGCGATGAGAAATTATAACCCAGACGGTTACTATAGTTAGTACGTGTGCGATTCTGTTCGTACAAAAAAGTTTGAAAAATGCAAACTAGTTGCTTGAGGTGGCTAGGAGTATCGCACACGGTGCGTCTGCGAGTACTCGTGTGCGATGATTAGTAAGTTACACATACGTTTCTGATATGTCTCCAACGTATCTATAATTTTTGATTGTTCCATGCTCTTTTATTATCAATCTTGGATGTTTTATAATCATTTTTGGCACTAACCTATTGACATAGTGCCAAGTGCCAGTTGCTATTTTTTCCATGTTTTTTACATTGCAGGAAATCAATATCAAACGGAGTCCAAATGCCACCAAACTTCATGATAATATTTTATGGGCCAAAAGGAAGCAGATGGGCCCTGGTTGCAGCTGGGGGGAGTCCTGAGGAGGGGACAACCCACCAGGGCGCGCAGGAGGCCCTGGCGTGCCCTGGTGGGTTGTGCCCACCTCGGGTACCCCCCGGACCGCCTCTTTGCTCAATAGATACCACAATATTCCAGAAACCCTAGAAGCGTCGATGAAATATTCATCCAGCCGCCGCAGAGTCTAGAACCACCAGATCCAATCTAGACACCATCATGGAGGGTTCACCACATCCATTGGTGCCTCTCTGATGATGCGTGAGTAGTTCCTTGTAGACCTTCGGGTCCGTAGTTAGTAGCTAGATGGCTCTCTCTCTCTCTCTCTCTCTCTCTCTCTCTCTCTCTCTCTCTCTCGCTGCATTCTCAATACAATGGTCTCTTGGAGATCCATGATGTAAATCTTTTGCGTGTGTTTGTTGGGATCTAATGAACTTCGAGTTTATGATCAGTTATATCTTTTTATATCCATGAAAGTTATTTGAGTTTCTTTGATCTATTATATGCATGATCTCATATAGCCTCGTATTTCTTCTCCGATATTTGGGTTTTATTTGGCCAACTTGATCTATTTATCTTGCAATGGGAAGAGGTGCCCGGTAGTGGGTTCAATCTTACGGTGCTCGATCTCGGTGACAGAAAGGGAAACGACACGTATGTATCGTTGCTACTAAGGATAAAAAGACAAGATCTATATCTACCACCATATAGATAAACAGATCTTGTATACATCATGTCATTGTTCTTATTGCATTACTCCATTTTTCCATGAACTTAATACACTAGATGCATACTGGATAGCGGTCGATGTGTGGAGTAATAATAGTAGATGCAGGCAGGAGTCGGTCTACTGATCTTGGACGTGATGCCTATGTAATGATTATTGCCTGGATATCGTCATAATTATTTGAAGTTCTATCAATTGCCCAACAGTAATTTGTTTACCCACCTTTTGCTATTTTTCTTGAGAGAAGCCACTAGTGAAACCTACGGCCCCCGGGTCTTCTTTCTCATATATTTGCCTTGCGATATACTTTTCCTTTGCATTTTTATTCAGATCTATTAAACCAAAAAATACAAAAATACCTTGCTGCGTTTTATCTTTATTTATTTTATCTGGCGTTCGATCAACCAATCTACTACAATTTACCTCACGTCCGTTTGCCTATCTTGAGGCGCCGTACCCCAGAAGGGATTGACAACCCCTTTAACACGTCGGGTTGCGAGGTGTTGTTGTTTGTGTGCAGGTGCTGTTTACGTTGTGTTGCTTGGTTCTCCTACTGGTTTGATACCTTGGTTTCATAACTGAGGGAAATACCTACCATCGCTGTGCTACATCATCCCTCCCTCTCCAGGGAAATACCGACGTAGTTTCAGCTACCATCAAGGAGAACTTCTGGTGCCGTTGTCGGGGAGGATCTTCAACATAACCAGGTTCCTAATCACAAATCTCATCTCCTTGCCATTTACATTATTCACCATTTGCCTCTCGTTTTCCTCTCCCCCACTTCACAAAAATTTGCTGTTTAATTTGCCTCTCTTTTTCTGTTCACCATTTTCTTGCCGGATCTGTTTTTGAGTGCAATCTTGTTGTGTGGTCATCATGACTCAAGAGAACACCAAATTATGTGATTTCTTGAATACCAACAACAATGATTTTATTGGCACTCCGCTTGTTCCTCCCGCCACTAGTTCGGAGACTTGTGATATTAATATTGCTTTGCCGAATCTTGTTATGGAAGACCAATTTTCCGGTACTCCTAATGAGGATGCCGCGTCACATCTTAATACCTTCATGGAATTATGCGGTATGCAAAACAAAAAGATGTGGACAATGATGTGGTCAAGATGAAATTATTTCCGTTCTCTTTGCGTGATTATGCAAAAATATGGTTCTCCTCTTTGCCTCGCAATAGTATCGATTCTTGGAACAAGTGCAAAGATGATTTTATCACTAAGTATTTTCCTCCCACAAAAATTATTTCCCGTAGAACCTAGATCATGAATTTCAAGCAACTTGAACATGAGCATGTTGCACAATCTTGGGAAAGGATGAAAATGATGCTAAGGAATTTCCCAACTCATGGGTTAAATCTTTGGATGATCATACACAACTTTTAAGCGGGATTGAATTTTGTTTCTCGTAATCTTTTAGATTCCACCGCGGGTGGTACTTTTATGGAAATTACTTTGGGTGAAGCTACCAAATTGCTTGGTAATATCATGGCAAATTATTCACAATGGCATACCGAAAGAGCTCCTACTAGTAAAAAAAGTTAATTCGGTTGAAGAAATTTCTTATTTGAGTGATAAAGTTGATGCTCTTATGAAATTGGTTGCTAGTAAAAGTGCTTCTATTGATTTTAATGATATGCCTTTGTCTACCTTGATTGAGCAAAATAGTGATGCCATTGATGTGAATTTTATTTCTCGTAACAATTTCAACAACAATTCTTATAGAGGGAATTTTAATCCTAGGCCTTTTCCTAGTAATTCCTCTAATAATTATGGTAATTCCTATGGAAATCAATCCTACAATAATAATAATAGGAACACCTCTGATCTTGAGAATAATATTAAAGAATTTATCAACACACAAAAAGTTTTCAACACTTACATAGAAGAAAAGTTGAATAAGATTGATGATTTGTCTAGAAGTGTTGATAGAATTGCTCATGATGTGGAAAATCTCAAGATGAAATTTTGTGTGCCTAAAGTAGATGAATCAATTAAAGCTCTTTATGTTTCTATGAATGAAAGTAAGAAAAGAACTGCTATGCTTAGAGCTAAAATAAAATTTTTAGAGAAGGCTTTTTGTAGTGATTATTCTTGCAAAAGTGAGGAAGAACTTAAAATGATTGGTGTTTCTTCTATTGATTCCTTGTTTAGTAAAGTTAATATTGATGAAAAAGGGACTGGAGAAGAGTCAACTTTAGGTAGAAGGCGTCCCAATATTTTAGAGGGTCAAAATCTTGTTGAGAAAATTGATGAAAGTGGGTTTGGAGAGGTCAAAACTTTAACTAGTGATGTGCCAACTCTTTTGGATTACAAAGACTTTAATTATGATAGTTGTTCTTTGATTGATTGTATTTCTTTGTTGCAATCCATGATAAATTCACCCCTGCTTATGAACAAAATAAAGCTTTTACTAAACATATTGTTGATGCTATGATGAAAGCTTTGGAAGAAAAATTGGAATTGGAAGTTTCAATTCCTAGAAAATTGCATGATGAATGGGAATCTACTATCAAAGTCAAGATTAAAAATTATGAGTGTTTTGCTTTGTGTGACTCGGGTGCTAGTGTTTCTACAATTCCGAAATCTTTATGTGATGTGCTTGGTCTTACAAATCTTGAAGAATGTTATTTGAATTTGCACTTGGAAGATTCTACTATAAAAAGCCTATGGGAAGAATTAATGATTTTCTTATTCTTACAAATAGGAATTATGCGCCCATATATTTTATTGTTCTTTATATTTATTGCAATCCGTCTTGTCCAATTATTCTTGGTAGACCATTTTTACGCACTATCGGTGCCGTGATTGATATCAAAGAAGGCAATATTAAGTTCCAATTTCCTTTGAGGAAGGGTATGGAACACTTTCCTAGAACTAGAATTAAGCTACCTTATGAATCAATCATGAGGGCATCTTATGGATCTCGAACCAAAGATGACAAAACTTAGATCCTTGCTCTATGCCTAGCTAAGGGCGTAAAACTATAGCGCTTGTTGGGAGGCAATCCAATGAATAAATTTATTTTTGCTTTTTGCTTTCTGTTCTTGTGTTTACACAATTATGCTACTGTTATGATTGTGTTTTTTAGGTTTTAATTAGTGTTTGTTCCAAGTAAAGCCTTTATGATCTTCTTGGGTGATAGTTGTTTGATCTTGCTGAAAAAGACAGAAACTTTGTGCTCACGCAAATAATTTTCATAAATCACAGAAAATAGATTTTGCTATGATTCTTTTTGCAGAAGATTAATATACAAATTACCCTGGTCTTCCTAATTTGGTAGAATTTTTGGAGTTCCAGAAGTATTCGCAAAAGTCAGATTGCTACAGACTGTTCATTTTTGACAGATTCTGTTTTTTTTTGTGTTGTGTGCTCATTTTGATGGCTCTATGGTTTTCTTTGTTGAGTTTGCCATAGAAAAGTTGGAATACAGTAGATATAATACAAAAAAAAATAAGAATTGGTTTGATACATCACTTATAGTAGTGGTTTATTTTTCTTACACTAACGGATCTCACGAAGGTTTTGTTGAGTTTTGTGTGATTGAAGTTTTCAAGTTTTGGGTTATCTTACGATGGATGAAGGAAGGATGTAAGAGCCTAAGCTTGGGGATGCCCCGGCATCCCAAGCTATTATCCAAGAATGAGCAACCAACTAAGCTTGGGGATGCCCCCGAGTGGCATCCCCGCTTTCTTCCAACAACTATCGGTATTTTACTCGAGGCTATATTTTTATTCGTCACATGATATGTGTTTTGCTTGGAGCGTCTTGTATGATATGTGTCTTTGCTTATTTTATTTTGTGTTTTAAGTCATCAGTACTTTCTGGACACAACTATTTGAGAGAGCCAAAATTATATCATTACTTGTTAGAATTTCTCTTTATGCTTCACTTAAATCTTTTATGAGCTAGGACTTGCTCTAGTGCTTCACTTATATCTTTTTGAGCACGGTGTGCTTTGTTATTTCTGAAGAAATGCTCTCTTGATTCACTTAGATTTATTTGAGAGTTAGTAAAATTTTGAAGAAATTCTCTCTTGCTTCACTTAAATTATTTTGAGAGAAATAAAATTTGTTATGCTCATGATCTTCACTTATATTTTGTTTGAGCTTATGAAAAACAACACATGAAAATTAGTCCCAAAGTGATAGATATCCAAGAAGGATAAAGTAAAAGAAAATGTCACGAAGATCATTGGACCAAATAAACTTGATTCTTAGTAAGAGTTTTGAGATATGATGATGTGATATGTGAGTTATGTTGATGAGTAATTGTTCTCTAGTAGGAATATTGGACTAAGTTATGTTGATATGTGAGTTATGTTGACTTATATGATGATGTGATATGTGAGTTCGTTTCTTGGTTGGTCGCTTCCCAATCTTTTGCTAGCCTTCATTTTGCACTAAGTATGATCTCTACTTGTGCATCCAAAATCCTTTAAACCAGTTTTGCCACATGAATCCACTATATCTACCTATATGCAGTATTCTTTTGCCGCTCTAAGCATATTTGCATGTGCCATCTCTAATTTTCAAAATAAACTTCTCTTTTGTGTGTTCATTTCGCTCACGGAACGGTAACGGGTGGCTAATATTTTCCATGCTGGATGTGTTATTCTCACCATGAGTGTTTATTCACTTGTCATTGCACGAGAGTAAGGCGAAGGTCTTCGGGATGCCCAGTCCCGAAATGCAAAAATGAATTTACTTTATGTTGTGAAATAATAAATTCCTTAGAAAGTGTTGGTATGGAGGGCACCTGTGGATACTGCTAGCCATGGAAAGTGAAAGAATGGAGGAAAAAGGAATAAACTTTATTTTCTGTTTGGGAACCGCCTATGGCATCTCTAGCATGGAAAGTGTTGGGAACTCTAAGTCATTTTCATTGGTGGGATGGATACACCTCCCAAAAAAATTTATCTCTAATTTTTTGCTTTGAGCTCCGGCACCTCTACAAATCCCTACTTCCCTCTGTGAAGGGCCTTTCTTTTACTTTATGCAATTTTTATTTTGAAATTTGAGTCTCCATCTTCTCTCATAAAAAGCACCAACTAGGAGGCAATATGATCGTGCTTAAGTATTGGGTGTAGTTAATATTCGAGTGTGTTTCATGAATGAATCAATGTCTGAGCATGATGGGCTAGGGATAACTTATTTTAGCGTTGATATTTTGAAAGACATGGTTGCTTGTTGATATGCTTGAGCATCGAAATTATTATGTCAAAACTAGACTATTGCTTTGAATCACATAAAAGTCCAAATGTCCATGCTATAAATAAAAGAGTATGATATGACTTGATGAACATCACTCCACATCAAAAATTATGTTTTTATCACTTACCTACTCGAGGACGAGTAGGAGTTAAGCTTGGGGATGCTGATACGTCTCCAACGTATCTATAATTTTTGATTATTCCATGATGTTGTATTATCAATCTTGGATGTTTTATAATCATTTTATATCATTTTTCGGTACTAACCTATTGACATAGTGCCAAGTGCCAGTTGCTGTTTTTTTCCATGTTTTTTACATCACAGGAAATCAATATCAAACAGAGTCCAAATGCCATGAAACTTCAAGATGTTTTTTTATGGGCCAAAAGGAAGCAGATGGGCCCTGGTTGCACCTGCGGGGACTCCCAAGGAGGGGACAACCCACTCCTGGCGCGCCCTGGTGGGTTGTGCCCACCTCGGGTGCCCCTCGGACCGCCTCTTTGCTTTATAAATACCACAATATTCAAGAAACCCTAGAAGCATCGACAAAATATTCATCCTGCCGCCGCAGAGTCCAGAACCACCAGATCCAATCTAGACACCATCACAGAGGGGTTCACCAGTTCCATTGGTACCTCTCCGATGATGCATGAGTAGTTCCTTGTAGACCTTCAGGTCCATAGTTAGTAGCTAGATGGCTTTCTCTCTCTCTCTCTCTCTCTCTCTCTCTCTCTCTCTCGCTGAATTCTCAATACAATGGTCTCTTGGAGATCCATATGATGTAACTCTTTTGCGGTGTGTTTGTTGGGATCTGATGAACTTTGAGTTTATGATCAGTTATATCTTTTTATATCCATGAAAGTTATTTGAGTTTCTTTGATCTCTTATATGCACGATCTCTTATAGCCTCGTATTTCTTCTCCGATATTTGGGTTTTGTTTGGCCAACTTGATCTATTTATCTTGCAATGGGAAGAGGTGCCCGGTAGTGGGTTCATCTTATGGTGCTCGATCCCAGTGACAAAAAGGGAAATGACACGTATGTATCGTTGCTACTAAGGATAAAAAGACGATATCTATACCTACCGCCATATAGATAAACGGATCTTGTCTACATCATGTCATTGTTCTTATTACATTACTCCGTTTTTCCATGAACTTAATACACTAGATGCTTGCTGGATAGCGGTCGATGTGTGGAGTAATAGTTGTAGATGCAGGCAGGAGTCGGTCTACTAATCTTGGACGTGATACCTATGTAATGATCATTGTCTGGATATCGTCATAATTATTTGAAGTTCTATCAATTGCCCAATAGTAATTTGTTTACCCACCATTTGCTATTTTTCTTGAGAGAAGCCACTAGTGAAACCTACGGCCCCCGGGTCTTCTTTCTCATATATTTGCCTTGCGATCTACTTTTCCTTTGCATTTTTATTCAGATCTATTTAACCAAAAAATAAAAAATACCTTGCTGTGTTTTATCTTTATTTATTTTATTTGGCGTTCGATCTATCAATCTACTACAATTTACCTCATGCCGTTTGCCTATCTTGAGGCGGCGTACCCCGGAAGGGATTGACAACCCATTTAACACGTCAGGTTGCGAGGTGTTGTTGTTTGTGTGCAGGTGCTGTTTACGTTGTGTTGCTTGGTTCTCCTACTAGATCGATACCTTGGTTTCATAACTGAGGGAAATACCTACCGTCGCTGTGCTAGATCATCCCTCCCTCTCCGGGGAAATACCGATGTAGTTTCAGCTACCATCAGTTTCCTTATGTTAACACGCGTGTGATAAAAAACACCTTGCACCGCATACGGTATTCAGATTGTGTGTGTGCTCCACTTATTCTTCTCGTGCTGCAATGAATGCTTCCCGCGCTCCACATGGGTGAATTGTAAACTCCACGCCTCTTCCCTCATCGGTTTCCCGCCACCAGCTAATGGCCTGCTGCAGATAACCGAGGCGACAACACACTGTCACGACACTCTGCGCAGATCTAGTCCTCACCCATCTACCATTAGTTATTCCAAGCATGCCAGGCGACGACCAAAGCTTCGACGTTGACCCCTACCTGCGTTACATCTTCGGTGAGGAGAACAAGCCGGAGTAGGTCAGGGAGCATCGGCCGGTGGAGGCACCATGGCCCATCGGCAGCGATATCGGCGTGATAGTCCTTGGTCACACAATCAACATATCGCAGAGGTGTGATGAGCAGTTTTCCACTCACCATGCAAAAGATCCAGAGCTGCTTGGTGGCATGATAGACGACCCACCCGAAGAGCCACCGTCACCAGTGCTCTTGGAGAGCCTGATGCCCCCCAAGGAATGGGCATAGCACCTCTGTGATTCAGTCAAGACACAGGCAGACTGCGGCTTCATCATTGCCAGGCTCGAGCGCATCCTTGGTAGAGTTGATGTACCCGACGAAGTAGAACATCGCCAACGTGATATCTTGAGGATGCAGGTGATGGATGGAATTTGCTACCAGGCCAGAGACATGGAAATGGGGCGGTTCCGCGAAGATATCATGCGCACAATTGCATGCTGTCAAGCTCTTCTGGAAGAGGCCCGACAGTCCCAAGAGCCTCCCAGCGCCAGCAGCTCCGTAGGCGGAGGCGGGTCGTGATACTTGGAATGAACGGCCGCAAGGGTGCTATGCTGATCATGGAGTCCGAGAAGACCGTCGTTGGAAGGTCGTCAGCTCAGCCTTTTAGCCTATATTTTATTATAATTGTATGCATATGTAGGTCTCGAGTGTTTTGGGCCTTGCCGCATGTGGCATTTTAAATTATCCTGAATATGAAAGAAAATTATTAACCGTTGCCA
This sequence comes from Triticum aestivum, assembly GCF_018294505.1. NCBI lineage: Eukaryota > Viridiplantae > Streptophyta > Magnoliopsida > Poales > Poaceae > Triticum > Triticum aestivum. The sequence continues at coordinate 248,780,515 of NC_057799.1, forward strand.
TGGTAAATTTTCCTCAACGGTGAGCAGAGCGCGCTCAGGGACGCCAGAGCGGAGCGCGCGGCGACCGCCTCAATGGCGAGCAAAACACGCGGACGAATGCGAGTAGAGCGCGCCGCGGCCGTCTCAACAGGAGGAGAGCGCGCCGCGGCCGCCTCAACGGCTACCAACCAGGTGGTCAACCTTCTGGCACCGTGTGGGAGGCGCGACAGCACATCCATAGGACACGATGGTGATATCTTGACCGTGTGTGATAGTGGGTAGACACATAGACATGCATCCGAGAATGCGGGCCCACGTTTCGAGCTTCCGATGCGTGGCATACAGTTGATCCAAAAGAACTGTTGGCGATGAGCCAGAACAACATAAACGGTTGTTGTAGGCCCAGAACCATCAATAAATTTTGACCTTGTTTCTCATCACATTGCAGATTACAACACAATAAGTAATTGCAAATCTGTTCACACGACTCAAACTAATATGTGTTCAGACTTAGCACCGGGCTATAAAAACTACCCACTCAAAAATTACTTCACAGTTCCTCTCCTCATCACCCACAAAATAGGTCTTTCCTGTCAAGTCGTTCCACCATGACCGGTAGGAGGGGTTTCGGGTGGACATATAACCAGGCAGCAAAGACCAAGGCTGCGGAAGCACTAGAGAGGTCCCGCTGTGAAGTGCCAGTCGCGGCGGAGATGTCCTGGCGCGCCGCGGAGCCCTCGAACGAGCTCTAACATGCATGCGAGGGCTCTCACAAGCGCACTCGCCGGGTCAGCGATCGTGACGAGCTGGCGTTGCTGAAGTCCTTGGCCGGCGACGACGACATTCTCGCTGGCCTCATTAAGTAGCAGGAGCTGATCGACGGCTTGATGAAGCTACTCGAGATTAGTGATGCCTTAGTTGACAAGGCGACCGGCCTCATCGAGCAACTCATGGGTGACAATGCGAAGCTCCTCAAGGCGCTCACCGATACGGAGGAGGAGGCCGCCGGCTGGAAGATGTTGCATGAGCAGAGGAATGCCTCGGGAATGACGCAGACGGCGGTCGTCAAGGAACTGATGGGTGACTTGAGGAAGCTCCAGATCGAGCGCGAGTAGGAGGTGGAGGGATCAGTAGCTGCTTTCAAGCAAAGTCGTGAGGAATTGAAGAAAGAGATGGAGGATGTCGTCGCCCGGCGATCCATCGGCGAGTAGAGACAGTAGCGACCCAAATCATTGTCTGCGATTTCCTTCTTCTCTTGCCCCCATGTCTTCTGGGCTTTGCCGCATGTGGCATATTATTATCTGCGCCATTGTAAATTTGTTGTTGTATTATCCATTGCCATTTTATTTGTTTTCGTATTATCCGTTGCCCTAGGGTCGGTCGAGGCTCTGATACCAACTTGTCACACCCAATATGCGATACTATCCTAAAGAGACTCGAAGGTCCCACCAAGGATAGAACCACATATTGGTACGCTTTTGCAAGGTGGATATCATTACATCAACATTACATAATAGATGGGGATACATACAAGGCATAAAAATGCCACAAGAATACTTCAATACATCATACATAAGTTCAACATCCGACTACGGATGAAACACAAACAGAAGCTCAAACAACATCCACCCTGCTAGCCCAGGTTGCCGACCAGGATCCTAACCCAAGATCGACGAAGAAGAAGAAGAACTCCAACACAAATAAACATCGCTCTCACGTCATGAGCATCGCATAACCTGTACCTGCAACTGTTGTTGTAGTAAACTGTGAGCCACGAGGACTCGGCAATCCCATTACCATGGGTATCAAGACTAGCAAAGCTTAATGGGTAAGGAAGGGGTAAAGTGGTGAGGTTGCAGCAGCGGCTAAGCAACGTATGGTGGCTAACTTACGAAACAAGAGCGAGAAGAGGAGCTTAACAAGCGGTCGTCAACTAGTAATGATCAAGAAGTGATCCTGAACTCCTACTTACGTCAAACATAACCCAAAAACCGTGTTCTCCTCTTGAACAACCCCGAAAAGAGACAATCACGGTTACGCACGCGGTTGGTGTATTTTAAAAGAGTTTACTTCAAGTCCTCTACAACCGGATATTAGCAAATTCCCATCTGCCACATAACCGCGGGCACGGCTCTCGAAAGTTTATACCCTGCAGGGGTGTCCCAACTTAGCCCATCACAAGCTCTCACGGTCAACGAAGGATATTCCTTCTCCCGGGAAGACCCGACCAGTCTCGGAATCCCGGTTACAAGACATTTCGACAATGGTAAAACAAGACCAGCAAAGCCGCCCGATGTGTCCACAATCCCGATAGGAGTCGCACGTATCTCATTCTCAGGACACACCGGATGAGACAAGCTACGAGTAAAACCAGCCCTCAAGTTTCCCCGAGGTGGCCCCGCAGGCTACTCGGTTCGGACCAACACTTAGAGAAGCACTGGCCCAGGGGGGTTAAAATAAAGATGACCCTCGGGTTGGCCGACCCAAGGGAAGGGTAAAAGGTTGTTAGGCAAATGTAAAACCAAGGTCAGGCCTTGCTGGAGGAGTTTTATTCAAAGCGAACTGTCAAGGGGTTCCCATAACACCCAACCGCGTAAGGAACGCAAAATCAAGGAACATAACACCAGTATGACGGAAACTAGGGCGGTAAGAGTGGAACAAAACACCAGGCATAAGGCCGAGCCTTCCATCCTTTACCATGTATTTAGATGCATTAATTAAATAAGAGATATTTTGACATCCCAACATAAACATGTTCCAACATGGAGCAATCTTCCTCTTCACCTGCAACTAGCAACGCTATAAGAGGGGCTGAGCAAAAGCGGTAACATAGCCAAACAACGGTTTGCTAGGAAGGGTGACAAAGGTTAGGGGCTATCATGGCAATTCGGGAGGCTTGATAAGCGAGTGGTAGGTAGCGCGGCATAGCGATAGCATCGAGGCAACTAGCATAGCAATGATAGTAATGAGATCCAAGGTGACGGTCATCTTGCCTGAAATCCCGCTAGGAAGAAGAACGAGTCCATGAAGAAGAAGAAGCCACGAAGACGAACCAAGTGTAGTCGAATGAATCCTCACGATCGCAACGAAATGAAAACTATCGAGAAGAAGCACATCCGGAAAGGAACAAACAACATGGTAAATGCACAACACATAAACAAGACATGATGCTAAACCAAGTATGATGCATGACAAGGCTACATGAAGCTACTCATGGCAAGAGATGATGCATACAAGAACAACACATCAAAGCAAGCTTAAATGAGGCCGGAAGCAACATGTAACAATTCCGGGAAGTCCTCTTATGAAAATTTCGAAATTGGTCCAGATCTGATTAGAACACAAAGTTCAAGTTGTTAAACATCAATTTAAAATGCATCAAGATGATCTACACGGTTTTCTAGTCAAGTTACATATAAAGTTCGTTTAATTCGGAGCTACAGCCTAGAAGATATGAGCATCGCAAGATAAGCATGGCATTGATGCAAAATGCAATCAAACATCAAGGAAACACATTAAAAACATGGATGCAACAAGGTATTATGAAACTACATGGAAAACTAAGCAAATTTCATATAGAGCACACTCAAAACGGAGCAACGGTTCAACACATACACAGGAAACAAGTTAAAGGACAAGCTGTCCAAAACAGCAACTAGGCACCTTGCAAGCATCAAAACAGTATGCTACAGCACCCCAACTAGACATGACAGAAACAACATCAGGTTGCAATGTTTAGAGCTATAAAACAACATGTTACAGCAAGCTAACATGGCGAACTTGAGCATGGCATGCTAGTACTAAAGACAAAGAACAAAACTCTTTTAATGAACTTATTCCAAAGATCAACAGAAAAGATGGAATCATCCAAGCAAGCATGGCAAGTGATATGACAGATTCAGACTTGGTGAAAATAACAGCACATGGCAGGAACAACGATAAGTAGACATGTTGGTGAGCATGTACGACTCACTACAGAGCATTTCATCGCTTGGGAAGTCAACCAATAGTAATATGGCCTAATTATGAAGCTAAGCATGGCAATATCAAGTTCATAGGGTGCATGGATCACTAGCAAGACACATGGCAAAACTGAACTTCATGTTAACAGGCTGACAGAAACATTATTTAGCATGTTTGGAGCATGATAACTACAAGCTACAGCAGGCCATAATTGCAACCAAGGGCATGGATGGATAGAGCATAACATGTAGAAGAAAACATACTTAGTGAAAATCTCCAGAGTATGCATGGATACGATGGTAGCATCAATTAAACATAGCAACATGATATAACAGATTCAGACTAACAAAACAGTAACAGCAAGTAGCCCATTTCACAAGCTTGTTGCACTCAACAAAAGGCACAAAAAAATAAATGGATTGCACCACCGTAAATATGGCATGAATATGCTCCTACATGCAGACATCATGCTCAAAGGATGCACACGCAAAATGCAACAAAAATGACAAAATAGCAAGTTATTTTAAACTACAGCAGACAACATCACATAGCAGACTTGCAACGACAATTTGGGCATCAAGATGGACTCTAACAGGCATGAGCCAATGGAATAAAATGAAGAGCATCTCATGATGAACATCTTGATATATCATACATGCAAAATGGAGCAACACACATGAAGTTATGGCATGGCAATGATGGCACCAGAATGTAAATATTTTGGGACACCAAAAATCTCACCCCGCGAAATCGGGACGGAGGGATCCGGGGACGGTGCGCGTTTGGTTCGGGGACTCGGGCTGGATCGGGACGACGCCGTCCAGGGGCAGGTCACCGACGGCGGCGGCGTCGATGCGGCCGATGTGGGAGATCCGGCGAGCTTCGGGAGGCGCTGAGGCGTGGAGGAGGCGGATCCGGTCCTCCCTCGACCGGATCTGGCCGGAGGCGACGAGCACGGGCGGCGAGGCGGGGTGCAGGAGCGGCAGCGCGGGGCGGCGAGCTCGGCGGCCGGCGAGCTGCGACGCGGGGCGGCGAGGGGCGCTGCGAGGCGCGAGGGCGGCGAGGCGCGGGCGGCGGGGCAGGCGTGGCGGTGGTGGTGCACGAGCGCGAGGGTGGTGGTGCCCAAGGGCGGCGGCGAGGCGAGGTGGGCGGATGCGCTCGCCGGCGGTGGGGCACGAGGCGGAGCACAGGGCAGGGCGGCGGCGGCGCGGGAGGCAGGATGGACGCGCTGGGGACGCGTGGCAGTGGGGGAGAGGTCGCGGGAGGCGGCGACGACGGCGCAGCGTGGCGCCAAGTGGCGGCGGGGGATCCGCCGGCGCGGAAAAAGAGGTGGAGGCGCTGATTTCGAGGAGGATGCGGCTGGAGGTTAGGGGAGAGGTATGTTTAGGCTAGGTTAGTCCAAAAATGGACTAGGGGAGGGGTATATATAGCTAGTTGCTAGGGTTAGAGGAGTTTGAGGAGGGTTTTGAGCCGTACGATCGCGATCGGGCGGCTCCGGACAGAGGGGGGACTAGGTGGGCTGTAGGTGGGCCGTGTAGAGGGGGTTGGGCTGAGAGGAGAGGGGGAAATGTAGTCTGGCAAGGTTTCCGGAGACCGGAAACGTCCGACGTTTGACCGACTAAAATGTCGCTATAGTTATCCGTTGGGGCTTCGAACGGACTCCGAATGCGACGAAATTTGGAAGGCGGTCTACCTACACTAAAATAAGACCGCTCGCCAAGTTTCATCCCATTCCGAGAACATTTTTATTCCACTTATAAAATAATATTTCGGAGGTGGCGGGGCGCATGCGAGTGTGAGAAAGGGCTCGGAACGGACAACGGAAGGAGCGGGAAGACCGGGACGGATGCAAGTTTTGAAAATATGAGGATGCAATGCATGTGATGACATGGCAAAATGCAACACGCAAGCAAATGACATGGCAACGCTGACGAATAAACGGAAGACACCCGGCGCATCGGATCCGGGGCGTTACAGTTTCCCTATCGAAACCACGAGGCTTCTTTGAGAGAAGCTTCCGTTTGTAAGAGGTTTGTAATAAAGCTTGGCCCAGATTGGACAATGTTTTTACCATGACATATATGTTCCATGACGTGACACCATGCCAACATTCATGACTTTTTGGTGATTTTTGGATTTATGGGGATTTAAAAACGGAGATTCCAAATGTTTGAGGACGAGCTAGGACGCCGGTACGGTTTTAATTCGTTCCCACTCCTGGCATGGGACCTAAACATGCACCCAAGGATACATGTATAGTTTTTCTAGCCATTTCGGTAAACTGGAGCATGTATTTGTCATTCAAATTTGAATTGTGGACATTAAACGGCTAGGAAACGCAATTAGTGTATAAAAAGGCCAAACGAACCCTGAATAAGTTTAAATTTCAACACGGATATCGTGACGTTCCATGTTGCCCATAGAAAAAAATAAAGGCAAAAAGAGGCAGTGAGTATCATTTCGCCCACAAGGGGACATGTTTCCCTATCGGAACCTGAAGGCTTCTTTGAGAGAAGCTCCGGTTTGTAAGAGTCTTGTAATAAAACTTGCGCCAAAATGGACAAAAAAAATCCTCGAGATATATGTGCCATGTCGTCACATGATGCCAAGTTTCACGATTTTCGGGTGAGTTTTTGATATACCGGGATTTAAAAACCGAGATTCTTCTCACAAAATGTTTTCAAATAGCACATGGTTCACTCACAAAAGCCGTGTGGCTACCAAACCGTGGCCGATGCCCTTTCCCCCCTGCCGCGCGTGCGATCTGAGTCATCTGTTCTGATTGGCCAGAACCCAAACCCCACGGATCTGAGTCTACACCGTTGGATGCTCCCAGATCGAACGTCAATCGTCAGTCCTTTCGACAGCACATGCAGTATATGGGTAAGCATTGTGCGCATGCGCCGTGCTAGCTCACGCTTCCTTCTCTACTAAGTTTTCTATATTAATGTTGTTATATATCCAAATAGGCTACTGTTTCCCGCAACTCCTCTCATCGGTTTCCCGCCTCTTCTCCCATCATTTTCCCGCTACCAGTGTCAGTGCTCATTGAAGGCTAGGCGGTGACACACCGGCCATGTAAATATCACACACAGTTTCTAAAAGCACAAATGTGTGTGATAGGAGGGAGTAGGTCCCATAGGGTGACCAGCGTGAAACGCCTTAAAGGCAAGGAGGCAATTCCTATCAGCAGGTGCGGCTTCCCATCTTCCCAAAGACTCTGATGACGCTCAACGGACATGGGTATAATATCTTAACCATGTGCGATGCAAGTGCAATGTAAATCACCACGACTGCGCAAGCGCGAGCAAAGGCGGAGGTCCTGGCTCAACTGTGTGCGATGCAAGTGCGATGTAAAATCACCACGACTACGCAAGCTCAAGCAAAGGGAGGAGGTGCTGGCTTAAGCGTGTGCGATGCAAGTGCGCTGTAAAATAACCAAGTGCGCAAGCTAAAGGCGGGTAGTTTATTTATAAATTAGGAAGAACCATGTGCGATAGACCAGCTAGCTAGAAATCTAAAAACAAAATACGCACCTTGAGCGTTGCAAAAATCGACGGTTCCGCCACTTTTCCTTATTATCATACACGCATGTTCTTATTGGACCGTGTGCGATCTTGGGTACTCCCGCCCGGCATCAATTCCTTTATCCAAATTTTACTAGCCGCCGTACTTCAACCATCTCCCACACTCCTCCAACACCGACCTTGTAGTAAAATTGTAGTAGCCGAGGCATTTGAACCGTCGCCCTCCCTCGTCCACCACCATCTCCACCCACCATTACTAAAAAAATTAGTAGCCGCGGTGTATCCTCAAACATCACCCCCTCTCCCCAGTCCCCCCACCGGCACCCTCCCCCCCCAAACCCTAGCTCGCCGCCACCGGTGGCGCCGCTGGCAACCCCTACTGGTCTGCCCATTCCTCCTAGCTTAGATAATAAAGTTCAGGTTACCCTACGATTCCCATACCGTCGCCCCACTCCCCTGAGTTTTTAGATGAGGCCTGCGGTGTCCCTCCCCGCCAGATCCACATCCCCTTCTCTAGAATATCGTAGCCTAAGCTCGACCAGCTATCCCGGGGAGCCCGACGAGCGTTCGGCCAAGAAGAGGTTTATCATGGCCTCTCCGGCGGACGTTGGAGAGGTGGCTGCCATTTGACCCGACCCGTCAATCCCGGAGCAACACGTCACCGCGGAAGCCGACGAAGACTTTGACTGGTTTCCATGCTGAAGGCTTCATGTCAGTGGGCTAGCGTATTATTGTATCTCAATAAAGCTGGCTATGACATCAAGCTCATCGACAGCGACGGCTTCATGCGGGCCATGTCACAGGTTAAGTGGTCCATCCCCATCCCCTCCGGTTCAACCGCCATCGACATCTTCGACGGCCCTGCCGTTGATCTCCTCCGCCAAGCGGTTAAGGATTTGCGATCCTTGTAAGCCATCGAGCCCATTTTGTCATTTCTGAAGGACACATTCTACGGCGGCGGCTTGGGATCCTCAATTGCCAAGTCTGATCTCCTCGACCACGACCACGAGGAGGGCACCCACAAAGGTTCTTCCAAGGTGAAACTTCCTATCTGTGACATCAGAGAGCGCACGATGGGTCTGTGCTCTTCCAACTGGAAGGATCCTGTCCATGACATGTGAGGCAACATCCTATCAGCAAATCTTACCTTTTCTAGCTTTCCAACCCATACCATTTGTTGTAGTAGCATTTGCCGTGCGGTGCTTTAAATGTGTCGTGGTTAATTATTTCAGATGTGCAAAAATGTGTTGTTCAATAGGGCTATGTGATGTTTAAGTATGAATTGTTCAATTTAGTTTCACGAATGTCTATATTTGGTTGTTTATAGTGAGTAGATGCCTTTGTTTATCTGTATTTGGTTGTTAGGTTGGTTGTAGTGAGCATTTTGCCAGTTATCGAGCAGATGCCTTGTTTATATGTATTTTGTTCTTAGGTTGGTTGCAGTGAGCAATTGTCCAGTTATCAAGTAGATGCCTTGTTTATCTGTATTTTGTTGTTAGGTTGGTTGAAGTGAGCATTTGTCTAGTTTTCAAGCAGATGATGCCTTGCTTATCTATATTTGCTTGTTAGGTTGGTTGCAGTGAGCATTTTTCCGTTTTCAAGCATATGCCTGTTTATCTGTGTTTGCTTGTTAGGTTGGTTGCAGTGAGCATTTTTCCTGTTTTCAAGCATACGCCCTGTTTATCTGTGTTTGCTTGTTAGGTCGGTTGAAGTGAGACTCTGTCCAGTTTTCAATGGATATATTTGATTGTTATATTGATCAGTTATTCCTTGTTTATTTCAGTCATTCACAATGTGATGTTCATATGTGCAAGTCAGAACTGTGCCGCTCGACTGCATCAGTACCAGTTTGAATAGCTATATTTGGTTCCAGCTATGCCTGGTGTAGTTAACACATGCCCTTTATTTCAGTTTTACACATTTATCCAGTGTGATGTTTAAGCATTACCTGCGTTCTATTCAGTTTCAACAATACTAGTTTGAATTGCAATATTTGATGGCTATTAAGCCTGTTGTCGGTAACATTGCCTTCTATTTTATATCTGGTTTAACAGCATGCTGAAACCAACACATTCAAGCTATCATTTGGAGATGATGTTGTTTACCTTTTCTATATTGTTTGATGTTAAGGTTGCTGTACTTATCATGCCTTTCCACTACTTATGCAGGACAACAATAGGAGTGGCCACTATTTTCCGCCGAGGTTAGTTTCATCCCTCGGCTTGTACTCCCCCCGTCGTGCCATAATGTAGTGCATGTAGATCCAGGCCTGGACACTTGTTAGCTTCTAATATTGACTTGTTGCTTGTAGGTACATATGCCCTTGGCAAGGATCCATGCATTGACCCTTTTTGCGTATGGGGCAATGAGATATTCATGAACAAGCATCAAGTGAGGAAACTGATAAGGATTATTAGCAGAAAGATACGAATGGTGGCAAGCAAATTATTTGTTTATGCTCTATCCAACACAATAGTGAGCTGTAAAATGGTAACTACAAACTCTGCAACCTTCTCTTTTTACTGCCCATAATGAGTTGTTAGAGAACAATGTCTAAATCTTTTTTGTTCTCAATGGTTCCCAAAGCAGTTCACTCAAGATTACCTTGCAAAGTACATGATTGGTGGACACGCAATGAAGGTTGAAGTATTTCATCCAGACTACAATGAGCATCGAGAAGTCCTAATGAAGACAGTGAAGGATGGACGGGCAGCCATCGCAAGGGGTTGTCCTAGAGTCATGCGCGCATTACGCATGGAGGAGGGCACAATATGGGCATTCCGCTTCACCTTCTCTAGCAACCAGAATGTGTGTCGCCTCTCTCTTTACAGTCTTTAGTACAACTGTGGTTCATCATTCTTTACTTGGTGCTTTTGTAGTTCTTCAGTATATGTACTTGTGCATCAAATTATGCATTCGTGGTTGGACCTATATTTGCAATAAACATGGTTGGATATGAAATAAGTCATTGCCTACTTTCAAATTCAAAACATGTGATTTTTAAATTAGGGATTAATTAGGGATTACACTGCACACGGTTTGCGAAAGCGAAATGTCTGTGATAGACGTGGAGATCAGGCACGTTTCTAGGATCCACTACGTGTGTGATCAATCTCTACTACACACACGATCGGCCAAGGAAAAACATGTGCAATTAAAACATTGCACATAGTTCTTTCTTATTAAATGTTTGCGATAGTCACCTTATCACACACACTTTGCAATTATGGACTGTTTGTGATGTTGTGCGCATCGTAAACGTTTGGTCATAGAAGAACGCGTGCGATGGGTCGATCATCTGACGCGGGTACGAGGGATGAATCATGTGGGATGTATTCAAGCTTCGCATACAGTTTTATAGCGACAACTGTGTGCACTCTTACATCGAATCACACATAGTCAAGGAAAAGTAAATGTGTGTGATTGTCTACTTCTAATCGTGAACTATTTGTGATGTGTCGCGCATCGTAAACTTAGCACCACAGAATACCGACTGCGATGGCAATGCGAGCACAAACAACTAGGGAGTACTATATATGCATTGAGGCTCCCTATCCCCGACGATTTCTGGGACGTGTGGGAAGGACCCCCTTATCGCAGTCATTCACTTGGCGATGGTTCCAAACGCCATCGCGGAAAGGGGTTAAAACCGTTTGTATAACACCTCGTTGTACCAGTGGCAGCTTCTTCTTCATTAGTTGCAATAAAATTGAGCAACATCATGGTTGACCGTGAATCTCGCCGGATGTTCAACTATAATTTGGATATCATTTTGTGCAGTTCGACTAAGATCAAGCGTGAAATGTATATCTCTGTTTGCACAAAAAGGTGGAAAGGAGGGTGAGTAACAAGTGATGAAACATACATAAAATGAAAAGAAGCATGTTCTTTATCTAAATGGTGATCCTATAAGGACAATAGTAATTTGTAAAGGAGAAACATTGCTAGATATTAGTCTGGGCATTAGGATTAACTATGACAACCGTTAAATACGACATTACTTTAATGGTGCCATTGCTTCATTTTACCAGCAACATTACATTAACAACTGCGAAAGAGTTGGAATTTTGGGCATGGGAGAGAAGGCAGATGATAACCCACAAGTATAGGGATTAGTTGTAGCCTCTTTCGATAAGTAAGAGTGACGAACCCAACGAGGAGCTAAAGGTAGAACAAATATTCCCTCAAGTTCTATCGACCACTGATACAACTCTACGCACGCTTAACATTCTCTTTACCTAGAACAAGTATGAAACTAGAAGTACTTTGTAGGTGTTGTAGGATAGGCTTGCAAGATAATAAAGATCACGTAAATAAAAAGTAGGGGCTGTTTAGATAAAGAAACAATTAAGTTAGTTTAACGAGTGTGCAAAAGTGGTGGAAGGATTTGTGAAATTGTCCCTAAGCAATTAACTACGTTACTAGACCGATAGCAAGTTTTATGTGGGAGAGGCCTCTGCTAGCATGTCATCCCTTACTTTGAATTCTATGCACTTATGATTGGAACTATTAGCGAGCATCCGCAACTACTAACGTTCATTAAGGTAAAACCGAACCATAACATTAAGATATATTGGTCCCCCTTCAGTCCCGTATGCATCAATTTCTATGCTAGGCTGAAGCTGCTGTCACCCTTGCCCTCCAATACATAGTCCTATCAACATACAACTAGCCCTATGGTGTGATCCACACGCGTGCTCATATGATGGGCACCAAAGTACAACAACATAAACCCAAGCAACTTAAACCACCATAGCAATTCACCAATCACCAATAGGACAACAAAAATCCACTCAGACATCATAGGATGGCAACACATCTTTGGAGAATAATACGAAGCATAAAGCACCATGGTCAAGTAGAGCGTACATCGGGTTGCTGGAGAGTGGACCGCTATAGATAGATGGGTGAAGGTGATGGAGGTGTTGGTGAAGATGACGGAGTTGTTGGAGTAGATCTCCGTCACACGATGATTGCCCCGGCGGCGTTCTGGTGCCACCGGGAGAGAGGGGGAGAGAGCCCCCCTCTTTCTTCTTCTTCCTTGATCCCCCCCCCTAGATGGGAGGAGGGTTTCCCCACTGGTCCTTGGCCTCCATGGCAGGCGAGGGGCGGGAACCCCTCTGAGATTGGATCCCTCTCTCTGTTTCTTTCTCTTTCTTCATTCCCAAATTCTGGCCTTTCACAGTTTCTTAAATTCCCGGAGATCCGTAACTCCGATTGGGCTAAAAATTTAACACGATTTTTATCCGGATATTAGCTTTCTTGCGGCCCGAGAAGGGCACCAACCGCCTTACGAGGTGGCCACAAGCCCCCGGGCCGTGCCCTGGGTAAGGGGGAGAGCCTCAAGGGCTTGTGGGCCCCTCGGGCATCGTCTCACGTTGATTCCAATTCCCAAAAATCAAATATATCCCAAAAAAATCTCCGTTTGGTATGGAATATGTGATATTTGGGGCTTCGTTTGGACTTCGTTTGGTATGGAAGTTGCCAAATGTAGATGAAAGTTGTAGAATATTGGCATGAAACAACAAAAAATTATAGATACGACGGAGACGTATCAGCATCCCCAAGCTTAATTCCTGCTCGTCCCCGAGTAGGTAAATGATAAAAAAATAATTTTTGATGTGGAGTGCTACCTAGCAGAATCTTGATCATATAATCTAATCATGGCATGAATATTAAGACACGTGTGATTCAAAGCAATAGTCTATAAATTGACATAAAGACAATAATACTTCAAGCATATAAATGAAGCAATCACGTCTTCTCAAAATATCATGGCTAAAAGAAAGTTATCCCTAAAAAATCATATAGTCTGGCTATGCTCCATCTTCACCACACAATGTATTTCATCATGCACAACCCCAATGACAAGCCAAGCAATTGTTTCATACTTTTAATGTTCTCAAGCTTTTTCAACTTTCATGGTCTATAGGTGGAATATAATATGATGGTGGAGGTTGTGTGGAGAAGACAAAAAAGGAGAAAGTCTCACGTCAACACGGCTAATTAATGGGCTATGGAGATGCCCATCAATTGATGTCAATGCAAGGAGTATGGATTGCCATGCAATGGATGCACTAAGAGCTATAAGTGTATGAAAGCTAAAACTTAAAACTAAGTGGGTGTGGATCGAACTTGCTTGCTCATGAAGACCTCGGGCATTTGAGGAACCCCATCATCGGAATATACAAGCCAAGTTAAATAATGAAAATTCCCACTAGTATATGAAAGTGATAACTCAAGAGACTCTCTATAGGAAGACATGGTGCTACTCTAAAGCACCAGTGTGGTAAAAGGATAGTAACATTGCCCCTTCTCTCTTTTTCTCACTTTTTTTTTATTTTTCTCTATTTCTTTTCTTTTTGGGGCTCTTTGGCCTCTTTTTTTGTATTTTATATTTTTATTTTTCGTCCGAAGTCTCATCCTGACTTGTGGGGGAATCATAGTATCCATCATCCTTTCCTCACGGTGGCAATGCTCTAATAATGATGATCATCACACTTTTATTTACTTACAACTCGATATTACAACTCGATACTAGAACAAAATATGACTCTATATGAGTGCCTCTGGCAGTGTACCAAGATATGCAATGATCTAGCATAACAAATATATCAAAAAACAGTCAAGCCATGAAAATATCATGCTAGTTATCTCACGATCATGCAAAGTAACATGAGAATGAACACTCAAGTCATGTATATGATGATGATGGAAGTTGCATGGCAATATATCTTGGAATGACTATGGAAATGCCATGATAGGTAGGTATGGTGGCTATTTTGAGAAAGATATAATGAGGCTTATGTGTGATAGAGCGTATCATATCACGGGGTTTGGGTGTACCGGCGAAGTTTGCACCAACTCTCGAGGTGAGAAAGGGCAATGCATGGTACCAAAGAGGCTAGCAATGATGGAATGGTGAGAGTGCGTATAATCCATGGACTTAACATTAGTCATAAAGAACTCACATACTTATTGCAAAACTTTATTAGCCATCGAAGCAAAGTACTAATACGCATGCTCCTAGGGGGATAGATTGCTAGGAAAAGACCATCGCTTGTCCCCGACCGCCACTCATAAGGAAGACAATCAAAAAATAAATCGTGCTCCAACTTCATCACATAACGGTTCACCATACGTGCTTGCTTCGGGAATCACAAACCTTAACACAAGTATTTCTACCAATACACAATTACTCACTATCATGACTCTAATATCACCATCTTTATATCGCAAAACTATTGCAAGGAATCAAACATATTATATTCAGTGATCTACAAGTTTTTATGTGGGATTTTGTGACTAACCATGTGAATGACCAATTCTTGATAACTCTTTAAATAGATAGAAGTGAAGCATGAGTGTTTAATTCTTTCTACAAAAGATATTCCCACGCTCTAACAAATATAAGTGATGCAAAAGAGCATTCTACAAATGGCGGTTTCCTATGTGTAGGGAAACCGCCAATCCAAACTTCAAATGATATAAGTGAAGCACATGAAGCATTCTATAAAGTCACACTCAAAAGATATAAGTGAAGTGCATAGAGCATTCCATAAATCAACCAAGGACTATCTCCTACTAGAATGGTGCATTACTAAAAGAAAAATAAAAAGCACACGACGCTCCAAGACTTTACGCATATCATGTGACGAATAAAAATATAGCTCCATGTAAAATTACTGATTGTCGTTAGAAGAAAGAGGGGATGCCTTCCGGGGCATCCCCAAGCTTAGTTGTGTGGGAGTCGTTGAATATTACCTTACGGTGCCTAGGGCATCCCCAAGCTTACGCTCTTGCCACTCCTTATTCCTTCATCCATCGTGATCTCACCCAAAACTTGAAAACTTCAATCACACAGAACTTAACAAAACCCTCGTGAGATCCGTTAGTATAATAACAAATTACCACTTTAAGTACTGTTGCAAACCCATTCACATTTTATTTTGCATTGTAGCTACTGTATTATAACTTCTCTATGGCTTATACTGTCGGATTCAGGGTTCCATAGACCCTTGAGAGGTTCGAACTCTGGGGTGCGTGCGAAGAACTCGTCCTCCCTAGTCTGCCTGCTCACCGGATCCGCGGCCTAGCTAGATGAACCCAACGAACAAGGGACACAATAGTTTATCCTCGTTTGGGCCGCCTTGCGGTGTAATACCCTACTCCTGCTTGGTGGTGGATTGCCTCGAGCGGCTGAGGATGAACTAGTACAGTTGTCGAGCCACATGGGTCGCTAAACACACATTTCTCTGGGTTGAGCCGCAGGTCCACGTTGCGCAAACTGGCGAACGTTTCTTCCAGGTCCTCGATGAGGGTCCTTGCCTCCCGAGACTTCACCACTATGTTGTCAATGTAGGCCTTGGCGTTCCTCCCGAACTGCTGGCCCAGAGCAATGTGCATCAACCGCTGGAAGGTTGCTCCGGTGTTATGCAGCCCGAAGGGCATGCAGGTGTAGCAATACACCCCGCGTGGGGTCAGGAAGGCCGTCTTCTCAACATCTTGCACCGCCATCTTGATTTGGTGATACACTGAGAATGCGTCCAGGAAGCACAACAGGTCGCACTCGGCGGTGGAGTCGATGATCTGGTCGATCCGTGGAAGCGGGAAGGGGTATTGAGTCCAAGCCTTGTTGAGGTTGGTGAAATTGACGCAGATCCGTTCCTTCCCGCCTTTCTTGGGGACAATGACCGGGTTCGCCAACCATTCTGGGTACCGCACCTCCCGAATGGCACCAACATCTTGCAGCTTGCGGGTTTATTGGACGATGAACGACTGCTTCTCTATGGACTACCGTCATGCCCTCTGCTTCACCAGGGCGTTGGGGCACACCCTCAGGTGATGCTCGATTACCCCCCCTTGGGACTCCGACCAGATCCTTGGGCTCCCACGCAAAGCGTATTCGAGTGACCACACGGCAGATCGAACAAGCCATCGGGCTCGATCGCCGCGATCTGAGGAGTGGACGACTAATGAGCCACCGCACGATTCACCCACCGCTGGAGCCGCGAGCGACCAGATCGCTTGCAACGGCGAGCAACAAGGAGGGAAGACGTCAGCGGAGCCGACCGATACTGAGTTGACGGCTGCCGCAAGAGGACGCCACATGCACTCACACGAAAGTGTGCCGCCCCGCGAATAGGGAGCGCCTCGATGTCGAGTGGGGCTTCCTGGTGCCAGGCCAAATCGTCGACGATGAAACTGAGCGCGCCGAGATGGATCTCGTGGCCAGAGACAATTCACCTCCGGAAACCATGTCGATGAAGTTTGAAGAATGCAACCTCGCCGGCAGTCGCGTAGGCGGCTGTCCCAAGGTGGCGCTTAGACGCCTTCCCCAAGGTGGGCGCCAACTGTTGTGGCAACGGATCTGACAGCAGAGGTAAGGGGTGCGTAGGACAGGGCAGAGCCTAGCTATGGCGATATTGTACACTCGGATTTACGAGTTCAGGCCCCTCTCGGAGGAGGTAACAACCCTACATCTTGGTGCCGCAGAGGCTTTGTTTTGATTGGAGTATTGAGTTACATGGGGTGCGAACCCTTGTGCAATAGGGGAGGGGTGGCTTATATAGAGTCCACTGACCCCTCGCAGTCCTCAGTTATGCAAGGGTTCAATGAGAGAATAAAGGCACGAACATTACTGGAAACGCCCGTGCTTAATGGTCTTTAAAGAAACGAAGTGATTGCCTAACTGTTACCATCCTGGGGTGGCTCTAGGTCATCTGTCCTTCGAGTGAAATCATGTGCTCAGAGGGAATAGTGATGGTCAAGTGGAAGTGGGATAACCGAGTGAATCTTCGGTCGAGTGAGTTCCACTATGTGGTCATTTTAGTCGGTATCTCCTTTCTAACTTTGTAGGCCTTGGCCTCTTGTGTAGTGTCCTTGGTTAGGGCATGTAGGTCAGGCCTAGGACCGTACCCTAGGTACATGTCATCGTCACAACCCTCGGTTTATGTAGACACCGATAGGGCTAGGGTTACCGGAGATATATTACAATAAGGAATAAAAGAGACCTACGCCTTCTTGACTTGGAGGGCACACCACGGCTTCGCAGATCTCCTGTCAGAGTACGGCTCTACCAGTCCGGCCCAGGTATAATGGGCCGTCGCCCCGAGGACCCCATAGTACATGAGTCCCTCAGTAGCCCGGAACTTGCCTCAAATGCCGAGACTTGTATCTGGTCTCCATTCATCTGACCAATATTCGGTTTGCGGGGTGAGTTCCTCAGCAAGTCTTCCCCCTGTTCGGTACCAAGCGATGTTCGGAATCTGAAACGACAGTTTTAGTTAACACCAAAGGTAACAATAAAAATATCACTCTAGCGCAAATAGGGCCTTTATCTGACAACTTTTTCTCCTACAACGAAGAGTCGCTTCCGGCCATAACGCCAAGCAGTTATTATTTCTCGAAGCGCAGCTCGAGGCTGACGCCATGCTTGACACGTCCCCTCAAGGTGGAGATCGTGCCCCACCTTTCAGGGGTTATGGTTAATGATTTTGATGCCCCTCCCCGCTCATAACGTTGTAGAGATATCGAGAAGTGGATAGGCCAACGATGTAAAAAAAGGGATCTCTAGCCTGCCCACAGTCTATAAAGGGGCCCCGCTACAGTCTGCATCCCATGCCTTCTCCTTCCTCCCGCACTCGGAGTTCTTCAGAGCTCCAGCGCCCTTTCTCCCTGCTTACGTAGCCAATCCCACCTCACCTCCTTCGACCATGGCTGGATTTGGCGCCAATGGAAAGTGGGAGGCCTCCTCCGTCACCAACGAGGTATACTAAAGCTGAAGGAGGCCGGTTACTTGCCGGCCAACATTGCCCATCGAGCCCGCCAAGAGGGCCAGATCATCCCTACGCTCGAGCCAGGCGAAAGGGTATTTTTCTCCCGCATTTCCTTAGGGGGCTAGGATTTCCCCGGCAACCCTTTGTGCGGGGGCTAATGTTCTACTATGGGCTGGATTTCCACAATTTAGCCCCCATATCCCTCCTCCACATTTCGAATTTCATCGTCGTTTGTGAGGCGCTCCTCTGGGTCCAGGCGCACATCAGCTTATGGGCGAAGGTGTTCAACATGAAGGCCAAGGTGGTCGGCGGCGAGCACGCGGACTGCGGAGGGCCATGATCAGCAAGCTAACACGGGTCCATTGGTCGGACGACCACTTTGTTGATACCGTCCGGATGTGGCAGAAGGAGTGGTTCTACATCACCAATCCGAGGGAGACCGCATGGGGAGTGGCCCCCGCATTCTGGTCCGGACCACCAAGAGTCCGATCTGGGATGTGTGGCCGATACCAAAGCGCTGCAGAAGCGCGTCGATAATGTAATAGAGACTGACACAAAGCTAGTCGACGTGTTCCAGATCATGCTGCACCATGGGCTCCTCCCTTTCCAGCAGAGGGCAAGCCCATGTGGGAGCATGAGCCCGAGGATCCGGCCACTGTGCGGCACCTCTTCAGCATGACTCCTGACAAGATATGGGGCCAACTATTCTAGCCTGGAAGGAGTGGCCGGCCTTGGGGAAGGACATTGGTCTTAACACCGTGAATGCCCCAAGGGAGGTGAGTGGCATGGCTCTTCGAAGAGTGTTCGATATTCACATTACGTGAGACTCGATGAACCTTGTTACATGGATTCTGCAGGGCTGGCTCACCAAGTCCAAGAGGACCAGCAGCCCGGTGCTGTTGCCGGAGGGCCCCTGATCAGAACAGCTGGAGAAGATGTTGGTCATGGTGCCCTACAAGGCGTCCGCTAAGAAGGGCATGAAGCAAGAAGCATCCGAGGCCAGGAACGGCCTCCACCGTAAGATCCGGAGATGATATGGCCTCATCCGTACACGATTGGGGCGAGGAGGAGGAGGACAAAGAAGAGAGTGCCTTTTCGCACTCCAAAAAGAGGCCGGCATCCGGGGATGCCGAGGAGGTCCAACCTTCCACGGCCCCGAAGAGACGACACGGGCCTAAGCTGGTTATACTGGACAGCTCGGATGATGAGAAGTCCGAGGCATCCGAGGAGATCCCAAAGAAGGGATCCAGGGTCAAGCCCCCTGCTAGTAGGTAAGGTGTCTGTATTTTTTGTCGGATTCAGGGTTCCGCAGACCCTTGAGAGGTTCAAACTCTGGGGTGCGTGCGAGGAACTCGTCCTCCCCAGTTTGCCTACTCACTAATCTCACCACCTAGCTCGATGAACTAGATGTAGAAGGGACACAACAGCTTATCCTGGTACGGGCCACCTTGCGGTGTAATGCCCTACTCTAGCTTTGTGGTGGATTTCCTCGAGGGGCTGAGGATGAACTAGTACAATGGTAGAACATCCTCAGGAGGTGAGGTGTTCTTGTGCTCGATGAGCTGGTGGGTGTGAGGATGATCTAGATGATCCATCCCTAATGGTGGCTAAGTCCTATTTATAGAGGCCTTGGTCCTCTTCCCAAATGTAAGGCGGGAAGGGATCCCACAATGACCAAATTTGAAGGAGGACAGCTAGTACATGCTGTTGTGCCAAAGTAGTCTTCGCCTGCAAAAGACTCTGGTCGTGACGCCGTGGTGGGCTCAGTGATGACCTCCATCCCGCCGTCCTGGCTGTCTTGGTCTTGTTGCACCGAAATGGAAACCTTTGGCTGATTCCTCAGGACTCCGCGCCTATGCTTGCCTCCTTAGCGAAAAGAGGAAACTGGTACACTGCGCCCGCTGGCGCCCGCCTAGCCTTGATCGTCATGGCTCACGTCACCTGAACCTCACGAGGTGAGCCTTGCATAGAAATCTCTGCTCCTCGGGACCCAGCCTGAGGAGGCCGTCCCTCGAGGAGGTCTTGGTGTCGTTTGCCCCGCGAGGCTTGGCCCCTCCACTAATGCAGGATGCTGCTAACGCGACACTATGATCAGAGACCCTTTGACGAAACTGTGTGCGATGCCATAATCGCAAACGATGGTGTAAAAAAACTGTCAAAAAGGTGCAAAACGTTTGCGATGGAGGATGCATCAAACATGGTTCAGATTTTTGTTGTGTGTGCGATGCAGGGATACAGTTCAACTCAATCAACTGTTTGCGATGAGGAGGAACAAAAGAAACGGGCAGCTAGATGAAGGTGTGTGCGATATATAGCATACGGTTCACTCGGATGAACTGTTTGTGATTAGGGAACACAAAAGAAACGGTCAGCCAGATGAAGGTGTGTGCGATATACGGCATGCAGTTCACTCGGATGAACCGTTTGCCTTGAGACATGAGAACAGAAATGGTTCAACTTAACCAAATGTGTGTGATGCGCGGCAAACGGGTATGTAATCAGAAATGTGTGCGAAGACCGATAACAACATACACGATTAGTGCTAACAAGCCGTGTTTGTTGTGAGCAAACGATTGCTGGTATACAATTGTGAGGGATTGATGAAAACATCACCAACGGGTTCCATTGTTTAGTCCGTGTGTGATGTGATTTTCTTTGTCCGTACAACATCTACACTCTACCTATAGAGCATCAACATATATACTTAAAAAGACAGCATTGCATAACCAAATTAAGCATACAATTACACAAGTGACTACACACATAACATTTCCACAAAATTAAGCAATTACATGCATACTAAAGTAGGAAAAACGAGGATCTAATAATCTACTTATTGTTGCGACGACGCTTGCCATTGCTCTGCTTCCGGCTGGATCCCTGGCCGTTTTGGGGAAGGAGGCACATCCTCATGTCAATGATCCGCCTGTACATGTCGTAGCTCGTGTACGCCCCCTTGGCCGCGTACACGACGTGAGCTTTGTCGAGTTTCTCCATCCAGGCTGAGTGCAAGGCACGCTTGTCCTTGTTGCACGAATCCTTCATGTCTCTGTAGTAGCGGTCGATGATGGCCTAAGCGAGGTGAACCAGTGAGTCCTTCTCATGCTCCTTGCTGCCCCAGATCTTGTATTGGCCCTGGATGTCGACAAGATTCTGGCAGGCGATGCCCAAATTCTCGAGCGCTTTTACATCGTTGGTGATGTCCACCGTAGCGAACATGTAGTGGGGGTTGTTGACAAACCTAGCGAGAAACGCTCGCAAGGCGTTGTTGCCAGGCAGTAGTAGTAGATGAGGACGTGGTGGCGCATGCACATTTGGGCAACGACGACCTTGGGACGAGACCTGGCACGAGCGCGGGTGTACTCGAGGTCGAGCCCGAATACCTTGTACTTCTCCTCAGCAAGCAACAACTCCATGATGTGGATGTCGTTGGTGTACACCACTGGGAGGTCCATGAACCTTCTGTGGGTGTCCAGCACGGCACACATGGTGAACTGCTGCTCGTCGTCGGAAGCCACTCGGAGCGCCATTGGGGCCACGCAAGATACCCTCTAAGAATTTCTCGTGGTGGGTGTGCTTCTTGCAATGGTGGGGTGCGATCGAAAGGTTGAAGAGACACAAGGGTTAAATGGCTGCTGTAATAAATGGGGGCCGGCCGGCCTGTAATCGTCATGTCTTGTCACGGCATTCATGGCGGAGGATTCCAGTGCACGCTTGACAACACCGCACCGAACACGTGGGCTCGAAGTGGCGCCAAATGTATCGTCGGTGAGCCTGTTCCCGCGCTACCGCGCTGTTTACCGCGCAAGATTCCCGCCCAGCTAGTTTGGCCACGCGTCGGCTAGAAGAGGGACAAATCATGGGTGTTTATTGGCAAAAAGCTTTGTAAAAACGAAGTGTGTGGAATGACTTCGGTCATAAGTTTACCCGTGGGTGATGAGGTCAAAGTTACACAGAAGGGTGATGATGGACACTCGAGTGCGATAATTAATTCTGCGCTCTACAGTGCACACGGTGGAAGAAGCCAACTTTGTGCAATAATGTTGAAGATCGTAGTTGAGTTAGCTATACAAATCGTGTGCTGTGAGATCGACAAGGTAAACAGATTCAAAAATGGTTAATAAAATCTAAGACCTTTGCATATTAAGGTCAAAATAGTGCTAGCAATATACGATTCTCATACGGTTTTTGAGGCATGTGGCACATCAATGTTGTGCATTTTGGATATTCAACATATATATGTTTGGCCCACATGCAAAGTGGTGGTGGTTGTCCTCTCGCACCCACTTAAGCGGTTATCAGCGATACAATGCTTTCCATCTGTGGGCCCGCTTGGTCCATCACTACTTTTTGCTTGACAACAAGAGACGTTAATTTGACTTAGGAGGGGATTATTATTTTTGCTTGTAATGCGGTATATAAATAGGTCATGCTCTGGGATGACATGCATGATTCAGTTTGAGCACACGCACATGCATGTGTACGCATGAATCCCTCCCATCGAGTAGAAGTGGCTAGTACAACGACACATCATGAACTGATCTCGCTCTGTGTGGGGAGCTAGTGTACGATTTTTGACGCACGCTCCACATCAATGTTGTGAAATGTTATTCAAACATGCATGCACGCATCACCTCCATACATATGCATGTAGTGGTTGCCTTCGAATGGTACACTCCCTCGCGTGGTTATCGACGACAAGCCTATATATTCGTGGGCCCGAATGGACATCCATGATCACCTTGACCAACAACAAGATTGGTTACCATGGCAGATTCTTCATTTGATTCGTGTTATCATAGTATAGGTCATGGTGAGATTCAGACCTTAAGTTTTAGCGCATATACTATGCACGCATGCATGGATGAATCCCCGTCGTTGGCTTGAAGTGTGGTGTAACATACATATGCATCGTCAACCTAACCCTCACTCAATGTGGGGATTTCTAGTTCGAAATCACGGTGCCACATCAAAGTTGTTCCATTGTTACTCAAAAAACACACCTCTCCGTACATATGTTTGGGCCACACGCATGCAGTGATTGTCTTCGGGGACTAGCTACTTGCATGACTATTGGCGAGCTAGCCCATCTCCAGGGTCGCATGGACGGCCATCACATTGACCAACAACAAGAGAGAGGTTGTACAAGCAAGGTGGATTATTCTTGGTCCGTTTTATGATCCATCTTGGTGAGATATGCCTCTCTGGCCCACCGACTGAAAGTGTGTGTGTGTGGGGGGGGGGGTTGCTACTTCACACTTTGCTAGGTGAACCTCCGT